>NC_043004.1:22362977-22390477 GCF_006345805.1 Octopus sinensis
GTACTTGACTGATAGATATTTTATCGGCCCTGAATGGATAACATGCGAAATTTACCTCGACTGAATTTTAACTCAGAATTTACAGACGGACGGAATGTCGCTAAGTATTTAGTCCGGCGTGCCAACCGATTTCATCAAAGTAGAGTGTTTTAAAGTAAACAAAAGAAACTTTTCGCCCAGCTTGGCGGCAGATAAAGAACGGAGGCAATTATTCCAGACACCAATGAGAACAAACAAGTTTCGTGAAAGAATTTGGAACGTGAGTAAAGAGCAAAACCTGGAAGCCTTGTGACAGAAAATGATCGAAAATTTACTTAAAGACAAGAATCGACAGGAGAATGTAGTATTAACCCAGAAGAAATTGCAAAAACAACAATGCGGACTCCGAAATTTCTGGGCTACTGGCAAAAGACTACCAGGTCAGTCAGTCCTGTGCTCACTGCATTGCTAAATGGACAGATTGAGAGAGGTAGCATGCGGAAAGGGCTGACTACAGGAAGTACAACATTGATTGTCAAAAGATTGGGCAAAAAGGAAATAGCATTTCAAATTTCAGACCCATTACTTGTCTTCTGTTAATGTGGAAGTTATTAACGGGAATGCTATCAGAGGGGTTGTATGAACATCTGGAAAAGGCTAACTTACTAACAGGGGCGCGAGAAAGGGATGCAGGAGAAAGTATAGAAGCGCCAAAGGCCAGGTGCTAATTGATAAAATGATTATCTAATATCACAGGAGGAAACAAATAAATCTGACTGCGTTATTATAAGGTAGCGAGTTGGCAGAATCGTTAGCACGCCGGATTGCGGATTTCGTAGGTTTTGAAATTCTACCGAGTTAAATTTTGCCGAGGCTGACTTTGCCTTTCATCTTTACGTGGTCCAAAACAGATGTACGAATTGAACACTGGGATCGGTGTAATTGACTTCTTCCGAAATTGCTGGCCTTGCACCAAAACTAAAAAATCAATATTAACATGACTATTATTAATAGTCATATTAATAATGGTTTCAAATTTTGGATCATTGCTATCAATTGTTGAGGGAAGAGAGAAGTCGATTACATCGACGCCATTCTTTATACGGTACTTATTTTATTGGCCGAGAAAGTGTGAAAGGCAAAATCGAACTCGGTGGTGTTTGAACTAAGAACGTAAAAGACGGACGATATGCTGCTAAAGATTTTGTCGTGTGTGTATACGATTCTGTCAGCTCACTGTTTTTATAGTTATGTTAATGATAATGCCAGGAAATAATATTATTTATTTCTAAGTAAATTAAGCTATTTTCGAGTCGGGCTGAGTAGAATTAATCATATTAAGTCGTGGTTACTCTTTTACTGTTTTACTTGTTTCAGTCATTTGACTGCGGCCATGCTGGAGCACCGCCTATATAAAGGGAATGCTTACAACACCTAGGTTTCCCAAGCGGTCACCCATCTAAGTACTAACAAGGCTCGATGTTGCTTAACTTCGGTGATCAGACGAGAACCGGTGCTTTCAACGTGATATGGCCGTAAGCCATATGGTTGTGAGCGTCCTTATTAAATTCAGTCAACGGTTTGTACTGATCTTACTCAGTGTCGCTTATAATCCTCACGACGAATTTTTAGACACATTTTCTGTAAAATGTTTCTTATTTACTATCAGATATGACGTATAATATAATATAATATAATATAATATAATATAATATAATATAATATAATATGATATAATATCTATGTGTCAAAACAAAATTGGAAAACCTCTTTTTAATACATCTCCGATGTCAGTCTCAAATAGATTTAAGATAATGCTCTCAATGCGCGGACGTGAAAACATTTTTTTTAACCATGTTCCCATTATACATTGTTTTCAGAATACGTACATCTATTCTGTGGACATTGTAATTAGATTTAAACTCTGTATTGATATGTTACTATCCTTATTATTCAATTTGGGCTCCAATCAACAAACTTACATTTACTTACTTGCATCATAATAGAATGTATTCATCTTTGTTTCCGTTGCTTCTATAACCTTTCAAGGTGGAGCTTAATTAGTCAAACCCTGATTGATATTACAAAACTACTCTGTTAACGTACATGAAGCATATTGTATTACCAAAAGATAATATAAATATAATTAGAAATTAGCCAAGTATCATTCAAGTGAGCAGTTGCATTACGAAAACAATTTCGACGCCCCTCTATGGCAAAATGTAAATGAGACAATCTATACAATATATAGATAACTTTCGTGAAATTCTCTTGTTTGCATATGAATGTAAGAATTGATATCAGAAGTGATACATAAGACCTACAAATGTTAGAAATCCAATTTTCTCACAAGATGCATCAACAATGCATGGTTTTCAAATTACAATTATATGAATATTTATTGTTCTGTATCTTAATAAAAAAGAAAAAAAAGCGAGATACAACGACTTCCTATTTCATATTAATGTACCCCTTCCTGGATACGTATATTCAAATACGAATTTTCATAGCAATGTGCTACATACATGCACATGCGCTCATACACACATTTGTATACACGTGTATGTATATATATATATATATATAATATATATATATATAAGTATGTATGTATGTATATATAGATGCATAAATATATAGAATGTTACTCTAAAGAACCAATTTAAACTTAATTACCATTTTTCAGATTACGGTATAAAATTCATTGCAAAAACATTCAATATAATCCAAAATATGCTTACAAACACACGCACGTTAAGGCAGACGCGCACATGCTCACATATGCGTACACACACATATGAACGCAGGCATACGCACACACAGCTTCCAATAGTGTTGTGTGAACTTCTTATTGGAAAGGAAGTTACCGAAAATCTTGAGCATTTTACTGCTTTATCGATTTCTTAATATCGATATTTTGAATGTACATATCAAACAGAGATAAATATAGAAAACATATGAGAAAACCTGGTTCAAATCGAAATATTATTCACTACTTAACACATAAGGTGACCTTGGTAATAATAATTATAATAGATATAACGTAGAACGTAAGGACGGACTAACTGCGAGGTCCCCAGAGAATAATCATCTAATTTTCCTCTTAACATATCTAAATTCTTAGAAAAACGAAATGCAGTCATGGCTGATGGTAGGCGTAGACATATTTGCAATTTGGAAGGTTGCTTCAGAACCTTCTGATTTGGGAATCAGTCTCCTTACGCATGTAAGTATCTTCTAATATGGCTCCAGCTGACCAAGTCCTCGTAAATGTGTTGGGCAAAGGGAATATGAAAGAAGACCGTTACAGGTGTGGCTGTGTGGTATAGGCGCAGACGTGGCTGTGTGGTAAGTAGCTTGCTTACCAACCACATGGATCCGGGTTCAGTCACACTGCGTGGCACCTTGAGCAAGTGTATTCTACTATAGCCTCGGGCCGACCAAAGTCTTGTGAGTGTATTTGGTAGACGGAAACTGAAAGAAGCCCATCGTATATATATATATATGTGTGTGTGTGTTTGTATGTTTGTCCCCACAACATCGCTTCACAACCGATGCTGGTGTGTTTACGCCCCCATAACTTAGCGGCTCGGCAAAAGTGACCGATAGAATAAGTACAAGGCTTACGAAGAATAAGTCCTGTAGTCGATTTGTTCGACTAAAGGCGGTGCTCCAGCATGGCCGCAGTCAATGACTGAAACAAGTAAAAGAATATATATATATATATATGGGGATAGTGATGCAGATACACAAGTAAAATTGCTTGGAATAAATATATACAATATTCTTACATGTATACAGTGACAAACAAAGACTGAAAATATTCAGACGATGAACATTCATGTATGAATATATAGATATTTAGATATTAACAGAGTGTGAAGGGGCGTGCCTTTGTGGCAAGGGAGTTCAATTTTCGGTTACGCGTTGTGTCCTTATTTCACGTTACTCCAATCCACTCAGCAGGCAAAAATGAGTAGCAATTGTATTTCAGAGGGCCCGCCTTGTCATATTTGGTATCATGCTGAACCTCCATGAGAAGTACATTAAGGGTACACATGTCTGTGAAGTGCTCTGCCACATACTCGTTAAATTCACGAGAATACTGTTGCTTTGATTGGGTCAACTGGAACCCTTGTCGTCGTACATATTAACAGAGTGTATTTACTCATAGTGCAAATACACGGACAACTGAGGGGAGAATTCATGGTATATCAGGTCCGACAGAGACATGTGCGTCTGTGCGTGTCTTTGTATGTGTGCGTGACTTTGTGTGTCTTTGTCCCAACACATAGATGCTGGTCTATTAACATCCCCGTGATCAAGCGGTTCGGCGAACTGAACTGATAGAATAAGTACCAGGCTTAGATGAAGAGTACTGAGATTGATTAGTTCGATTTGACCCCCCTTCAAAGCGGTATTATAGTATGACCACAATGTAAACACCGAAACGAATAAAAAATAAAGGATAGTATAGTGATATATGGAGCATAGAAACCGAGAACGTTGTTAAGCTTGGTCTATTTTATCTGCAGAATTATTAATTAAAATGTGACTATGTATAAAGATATATTAATGTCTGGAATAATACTGATAGTGACTGATGAAGGCTGACTTGAAGATCAAGAATAATAACAAGTATAATAAGACAAGGAATTAATGTTACATAAGGATAATAAATGAACAGCTGTTAGAATCACAAATAGCTGGTTAGTGTTTATATTGTAATAATAACGAATAGCGGCTTTAATGACGGGAAGAGTGATAATGTTGATGGCAGTGCCGGAAAGGAGTGTGGTGACCATCATGGTGGTGGTGGTGGTGATAATGATAGTTGTGGTGATGATTTTTGTGGTGTTAGCGAGTCTAATTGTGACTGTGATGATGATGATGAAGGTAGTGGTGTTGGCGGTAGTGTTGGTGTTGGCGGTAGTGGTGGTATTGGCGGTAGCGGTGGTGTTGGCTGTAGCGGTGGTGATGGTGGTGGAGGTGATGATGATTGTGGTAAATGTCATGATGAAGATAAGGAAATGGTGGTGATAGTAAAAGTGTACGTGGCGATGATGAAGGTGGTGGTATTGGTGGTGATCGTGGTGGTGGCGGTGGTGGAAGTGATGATGATGATGATGATGTGACGGTGGTTGTCGCCATGGCGCTGATTATGGTGATGATGGTGGTAGCGTAGTGTTAATGATTATGGTGGTGGTGGTGGTAGTAGTATTGGTGGGGATGGTAGAAGGGACGACATTCGTGGTATTTATGACGCTGATGATAGTGATGACAGAAGTTGTTTAGTGGTGCCGACGATGAGACGATGGCGGTGATGGTGATGATTATAATGATGATGATGATGATGATGATGACGGTGGTGATGGGTAGGAATGTGGGAACATTCTGATAATTCAGTCAAAAGTTTTATCGTAGTTTTATCAGAAGCTAACTTTACATCCCTTCTAATAAAGCTGTCAATGCAGATGAGGAGGAACCTTTACAAATGTCTACATTAAAATCAAGTTGGACCCAACAACACAATTTTAACCCTAATAAAGAATTCAGAGCCAGGGGAACAACTTCGTTGCCAAGCCAATATCCACACATACACACACAGACACACACAGAGTATTTCCCAAATACCCACTATTCGGTGAGCTATAATTTTTGACACAAATGGATAAATATTACTGACGTTTAATAACAACTATAAATACAATTATTTTAATTATATTCCAGACATTATAATGAAAAGTTGAATCAATCATAATATTCGAAGAAGATTTACATTATGTTAGTTTTTCACTTATTTGCATTACACAGAGTTATTGTTTTAAACATATTAATGAGAATATAAATGCCTATTTCTGTTTCTCATATATATAACTATAGAGAAATATCCTTGGTAAACGTGACATATAATGTTCGCTACGTTCGCTAATACTATAGGGTATGAAAGTCTATGAATGTGCATGAGTATATATCTAAATATATTACTTCCTGGTAATTTATTGAATACAGCTAACTCGTACAAGAATATTCTATTATACGGTATATCCTATTATACAATATCCTACAATACCGCACTTCATTAATCAAAAATCGGTTTTCTGTTATTACTGGTATATAATATATGCCACCTGCATCATGACAGGCAGTATCAAGTTCTGAATTCAACATTCGTTGCTATTTTCGAAGGGCGGATATTATTTTCATCGTCGTCATCATCATCATCCTCATCATCATCATCATTTCAAAGCTGTTATGTGTGAATTTAACAAGCAGCGAAGTGGTCTTGAATTTGGGTGATAACAAGTCTCCAAAAATTTCAAAAGCTCTTTTCAGGAATTTTGCAAAATACACGATCACATTTTTCTGCAGTTCGACCATGCTAGCCTCAATTCCCAATACCTTTCCCTTCACAATATAACTGTTTAACCAATAAGAATGACATTTCAGGTCTGCGATGTATTTTCTAAACGTTGCTCGCACTGAATAGCAATTTAGTGATTCTAAGTATGTATTCGTGTATATGTCTATTTTTGATTATATAGGTATATACATGTGTGTCTGTGTGTGTGTATGTTTATGAAAACATTACCACATACATTTAGAAATATTCTAGGTTTCCTATCATTTTGTTTCTAAAATAGGTTACTTTAATTCCAAATTGGAATTAAAATTGCTGATCTCTGCAAAAAAATAAAATAAAAAAAAGACAAATCCTAGTTGAAGACACACCTTGTATTTTTCATAAAAAAAGAAAAGCCATATAAAAAAAAAAAAGTAAAATATGTAGAAAGAAAATATAATCCCCAATCTTTTTCAGTGTAAATCACATTAAATTCAGGTTTGTGCATCTTGAATAAATTCAGTATCTTCTAAATTTTAAAGATAGGAATCTGATTTTATTTTTTTCTTGGATTTTTGTATTATTAGATCAAGCAACAATAATCCCGTGAAACGTGTTCTATTAAAAGTCTTAGATTATAAAAGTAAGATAAATTATTTCTTTAAAATAGTTCTAAAGAGCAGCGTATTTGTGTTTCAATAAGGAGAGAAACGAAAATATTAACTACAAAGTGTAATTATATATAAGTTAGGAGTGCTTTGCGTGTTTTTATACACGTTCATAGACAAATGCAGATACGTTAGTTAAATGCCTATAAACAAAGATACATGTAACAATATTTGAACTATTAATTATCAAAATTTACCATAACCAAAACAAATGTTTTGACAACTAACCATCATAAATACACACAGAAACATAATATATGAGCAGGTTTAGAAGCATACTATACAATATGTCCTTCAAGTTTTAAAACCGGATATTGTAATTTGATAGAATATTCGTTTAATCCCAAACAGAGTTGTCTGGAGCCACCCACTCGTTAAATCTTTGATGCTCGTGTAATCATCTTAAAACATAAAGCATAAAATACTATTCTTAAGCGAATCTAAAATTTTTATCTTATTTCTTACTTTTTAAGCCTGGAATCTTTCGCCGTGAATTTAAATGGAAAGGTTGTAATCTAAGCGACCTATTTTGTTTATTGTCAATTATCTGGATTCAGGTAAAAATATGACAGAAAAAATAGAAGGGAAATATACTGATGTAAATCAGAAAAACGTTTTGTTTATTCTCAGGATACTTTTGTCCTTTATCTGTAGCGCAGAAATCTCTGTCATCCTCAGTTGACTCGTAAGTAATATCTCCAGCACATAAATGTAAAACACCTAGCAATTTTCTTGTCACTTTGATATTTTCAATTGTGTAGCGCCTCTCTTGGTTTGTAATTTCAGGCTAGATAGATTAAAAGTGGAATAGCTGATAGCATTAGCTCAGGACACGATTCCATTAAGAGGATTCTAATTCACTTCCAATAATCCCCAACGACCTCACGCTCAACACACTATAACACTGTGTTTATTGAATCTAAATCAGTTTGAACCTACTTGAAAATAAAGTAAATAGTAACGAACGTTCCGTGTGAAGATTTCTTGTAAGCATCATAGCATCATCATCCAAATTACCTTTTCTCAAGATTCTCTGGCACCCCACAATTTAGTTTTATCTCATCCTCTCTTTTGCTTACATTTGGATTGTATAAGAAGTTGAATACTTTCCACAAGGCATGAAATATCACAGTGATATTTACGCATCCAAGCTGTGTCAAGAGTAAGAGTAAAACGTTTATATAAGGAAGTTAAAGCAAGCCATATATACATATATATATATATATATATAATATATATATATATATATATATATAATATATATATATATATATATAATATATATATATATATATATATTATATTATATATATATATATATTATATTTATTATATTATATTATATTATATTATACAGTATTCACACTATGCAGTGGTATCTAAAGCGGTTCGTATACCTATAGGGCATATTTAAATGCAAATTAAAATTTACAGTTAAATGTTATAGATTTAGACATTTTAAAACTACAGATTTCTAACCCCCGATACTGAGATCGCTGCTTGATGAGGCGATTCAATTCGCAAAAACATACAGGAGTTGGGACAAAATAATGGAATCACCTTAAAATTTCAAACAAACTTATTTTGATATTGGTCAGGACCGCCTTTGGCAGTAATTACAGCTTGAATTCTACGAGCTATGGACTCGTACATAGTTTGAATTTGTTTCCAAAGGAATTTTTGTCCATTCTTCAGCTAAAACAGTCCCCAGCTCTTGTAGTGATGATGGTGAATGATATCGACTCCTTACTTGTTTTTCTAAAATGCACCATAAACGTTCGATAATATTGAGATCCTGGGACTTCGTGGCCAAATAATATGTTCAACTTCAATAGAATGTTCTTCCTGCCATACAGTAAACAATTTTAGCTGTGTGAATTGGTGCATTATCATCCTGAAAGATTGCGTTTCTCTCCGGAAATAGTTCTGTAATCATAGGATGAACTTGATCAGATAAAATGCTTAAATAGTCTTCACTATTAATTCTACCATGAAGGGAAACCATTGGGCCGGCAGATTTCCAAGATGCAGATCCCCACATCATCACAGATCATCCTCCATGCTTAACAATTGGAAGAAAGCAGTCTGGGTCAAATGCTTCTTTTGGCTGTCTCCACACGTATACTCGGCCGTTGGTTGGAAATAATGTAAAGGATGACTCGTCCGAGAAAATAACATTTTTCATTGCCCTAGGCACCAATTCCGTAGGTTTTTATTATATTCTAAACGCTTTGCAACTTTTGATTTTTGAGGTAGCTGTTCTCTGATTGCAGCCCTCCCGTGAAATCCGGATTTGTACAGCTTCCAGCTAACATTTTTTGTGGAAACTGGATTCTCGAGGCTGTCCGTAAGCTCTGCAGTAATTTTGGAATCTGTACTTTTGTGATCCTTTCTAACAATTCGCGTAAGTGTCCGATGGTCCCTATCTGAATGTTTTGGTTTTCTTCTGGAGTTTTGTTCCGACGAGGAGGCTTTCCCCTCTTTCTCAAAGGCTGTCATTACTTTGGAGAGAGTACTCCTTGATACACCAATCATTTCAGCTGCTTTCGTTACGTTAGCGCCTGCCAACAGTTTGAACCCCTTTGAAAGTCCGATAGATCTGTCATTTTAATGAATTTTAATTACCTTTTTCTGATGATATCTGAAAAGAAACAGCAATTTTAGCAAAACATATTAAGCAAGTTAATAATAAATGATTAAAAAAAACATAAAAATAAAGAAGCTCTTGACGGTTTTATAGATATTTCAAAATTATGATGCTGAGATGCTAGTTGTTTCCATTATTTTGTCCAACCCCTGTGTGGTGATATGGAAGACATAGACCTGGAGTTTATCATGCATGCGAGATGAAAAAAAACTTCTATTTAGTAAGGGCTCAGCATGGGCTAAAAATCCGAATTGTTCAATGTATCGATGAAGTCCTACGACAGTATGGAAATCTACGATATTGCATGTGTCTTTGTATTAATAAAGGACTGAGTTAAGGTCTACGGAAACATCTAGAAAATAGAGTTTTTAAAAGGTTAACAGTAACAGTGATTTTGAGGCCTAATTCATTGGGAGTATCAATGAGCTTTTTGACTAAATTTATCGAGAGTATGACTATTACAGATATGAGATATTCCTAAACTATCGTCTCGGTTATAGTCTGATATAGTGGGAAGGGAACTTGGATCTCGGCGCCGCGATCTACGTACATGATAATAGAGTACTTGACCCACAAATGTTGTACTGCTGTACGTGAAATACTAGGCGTTGACATTTATACCGAGTTTATAGAAAATTCTAAATTTTTTGCCCAAAATAGGGGGTCGTCTTTTACAAGAAATTGGTTATTACTCGAGTACATGCGGCATATATATATATATATATATATATATCATGCGCATGTGTGTGTGTATGTGTGTGTGTGTGCATGTTTATTCAGTGCCAATTAGTTTTACTAAAATGGAGGGGTTACAGGAAATTTATGTTCAATTTAATCTGTTAATTAGATATTTTGAGTAGTCCCACGTGAAACCACTCAATGCAATGTAACAGAGTGTGAGAGAGAGAAACAAAGTATGTACTTTTTGTGTGCCTGTGTGTGTCCCTGTGTGTGTGCCTGTATGTGTCCCTGTGTGTGTTCCTCTGTGTGTGTGTGTGTGTGTGTGTGTGTGTGTGTGTGTATGCGCGTGTGTATGCGCCTGAAGCCGCTTGATCAAGGAAGGAAAGAAAGAGAGGGGTTTGAGCTAATACCCGAACTTCTAAGTGGGCAATCGATTTCCTATGAATCACCTCCAAAATATACCCTATTGTCTTGGAGTGGACTCTTGGATAATTCACTTCTAGAAGACAGAATGGTCAAGGCTCGGTTGCCTTTAATGACTAAAACGTTTTATAAGATTTGAACACAATATCCAGCGGACAGATGTTAGGTAAAAGTTTATCTGCTAAATTCTCGGTCAATTACAAATAGGTAAGAAGCGGAATTGCTTTATCGAAAGTGAGATGTAATTTCTTGAAGATGAGTATGTGTAATAAATTAAATTTAAAAAAAAAAGAACACTTTTAAAACATTTTATGGGGAATGTATGTTACAGAAAATCAACTTTGAATTGTTTATTGTGCAGGTGAAGACAATTAAATACATCAGGATATCTATAATACTTAGATATATAGCATATATTTCTGACAGTTTGGATTTTAACATAGCGTGTCTGGAAATAGTTTGTTGATGACAATATTCACCCTTAATGATATTTATTTATTCCAAGATAGCTCAAGCAACAAAAACTTCTCAATAATATGTCATTTTCATATATTAATAAAGTAAATATTTAAAAGACAAGACACAAATATAACTATATATCAACCAACTTTTGATAAATAAAATTTAGGTATTTTAATATAGAGTTCATTAGTTTATTTCTAGTCGTGCTTATTAATTTAAACGTTAACGGATATTTTAGTTCAAAACCGGATTTCATCTTTATGCGTCTCTAAAATATCCTTTCAATCAGATATAAATCTATTCGCAGAGATTTCGTGGCATTTAAAACATTTTTTTTTTTCAAATTTTGAATTAAAATAACTTGAAATGATATTATTCTGAAATAATATATATATATATATATATATATATGTGTGTGTGTTTGTGTGTGTGTCTGTGTGTGCATGTGTGTGTATGTGTGTGTGTGTACGAATGTATATATGCGTGTGTGTGTACGTATGTATATATGTATGTATGTATACATACACACACATTATATATATATGCATATATATGTGTGTATAAATATATACGTTCATATGTGTGTAGATGCACATATGTATATGTACATATGTGTGTGTATGTGTATACTCTATATGTATAATGACAGCGAGAACTCATTTATTCTAGATCATGTCATGCACATTTTAATATGTAATTACCTGAGCGTTTCTCTCTTTCTATCAATCTACCTGTTTGTTTGTCTATCTGTGTTTGGGTGAGCTACGGACGTGATGTGTGTGTATGCGTACGTGTATGAGGGAGAGAGAGAGAGAGAGAGAGAGAGAGAAAGAGAGAGAGAGAGAGAGAGAGAGCGTGCGTGATTGCAGGTTGAAAGAAGCGGTTCCACGATCAGCTCAGGACTATGTTGAAGGTGAATAACAACATTCGTTCAATAGTAGAAGGCATCGCTGACAACCGTTCATTTGTTTGCTACTGGAATGGAATAGTGGAAAATCAAACTCACCACTTTCAGGAGAGCGAGAATAAAACAAACATACCTGCCCCGCAAATAACTACTCCTTTCTAACAAAATACTGGTTTCAAATTTTGGCACAAGGCCAGCAATTTTGGCGGCTAAGTAAGTCGATTATCTGGTGATCAACTCATATTTATTTTGTAGACACCGAAGCGATGACAGCTAGATTTTGGCGGAATTTGATCTTAGAACGTAAAGCCGGACCAAATGCCAATAACCGTTTGTCCGGCGCCCTAACGGTTCTGCCAGATCTCTGCCTTGTGTTCGTGTACAATATTGTACCTGTTATAAGATTTTACTTCCGATGTCTTCTTACTCTTCTCGGTGCAGTGCTTATATAAATATGTATGTATGTATGTATGTATATGTATAAATGTGTGTGCGTATGTATGTGTATGAGGGAGAGAGAGTGGGGGGAGAGAGGAAGAGAGAGATAAAGAAGTTCGTACTCTCCATTCTTCGAAAGGAATGGATAAATTACGAAATATTGAAATTATAGAATTACTGAACAAAGAAAAAACAAAATCTGTAGGTTGTTTGCCAAATATATATATGCACATATGTTTAAATTGTAATCCACTGTTTGATAAATACATTGGTATTTGAATCCATATCTATATGTATTTGGGGATAAGCAGGAAAATATATATAGGACGGCATAAAAATATACGCAGATATAAATATAATAAACCCAAGCATATACATTTGTGTAATGAAGATTTATGAATACGTAATTTATTGAAGCATTAGTAAAAAAGAAAAGAAAAAGAAGACTTCATGACAATAAAAGATAAAAAAAAAGAAATTCAATGAATATTGGCTAAGATAATAATTGGAAGGAAGAAGTACTATTTTCTGTATTTTAAAGAATATGAATGCATATGTATATAAATGCGAACTTATGCGGAAAGCAACAAATATTGTCATTTTCCACAATATGCACACAGACACACACATAGACACGCACGCACACACACCACAAACATATATATGCGTTGAATGGTGATGTTACATACACTAAACGAATTAAATCTATAGAAATACATATATTTTGAATGGTGCGTGAATAATTTCTCCTCTCCAAAACATATACAGACAAATAGAGAACCTAAGAGACGTACATTCAGATAACATTGTGTTTTGTTTTATTTATTACTAGCAGTATCGCCCGGCGTTGCTCGGGTTTGTAAGGGAAATAACTATAAAGCATTTTTAGAGAGTTATAGCCAAAAAATAGCAAAAAAATGGAAAAAAATGATGGTAAATTTTTTTTTGAGATCTAAAAAAGGTGGAGTTGCGTCCCCTAGACAGTTTGTGGTTCGTGTTTCTGATTCTCGACCCCATGTCGAATTTATCGATTTTTTTCAGAACTGGGGGAACTTTTCAAAATTTTCGCTGCGTTAGTTTTGAATTATGACATTGGGCTATGTGTGTGTCAAGTTTCATCAGAATCGGTTGAAAGCCGTGGTCAGGGTGAGGGTACAAGCAAACAGACACACAGAAACAGGCACAGACAAACTGCCGTTTATATAGAGAGAGATTATTTAAAAGCTAAAGGGTAGCCAGCTTGCAGAATCGTTACTACGCCGAACAAATTGCCGAACGAAGTTTCTTCCGATTTGACGTCCCGTGTTCAAATTCCGCTGGAGTTAACTTTGCGTTTCATCATTTCAATTTATATATTTTGCGATGTCGATAAAATAAGTACCATCTGAGCACTAGGATTCTTCCCAAATATTTCAGACCTGGTGCCTATAGTAGAAAGAATTATTTGAAATCTATGTAAGGCTAACTGGTAGAATCGCTCACGTGTTCGACAAAATGTTTAACGGCGTTTCTTTCGGCTCTGTACATGCTAATAAGTCTTGCTGATGCCATCTCTGCCTTTCATCCCTCTGGGATCGATAGGATAAAAGCCATTTGATCACTGGCATTTGATTCCTGGTAAAATTGCTAGCTGTGTACCAAAATTTGTAGCCAATTTTTAAATAATATGACAGGACCGTGGATTAGTGTAACGGTTTGAGTATCGAAAACATTATGAGTGGCTGTGTAGTAAGTAGCTAGCGGGTTAGTGGAGGTTAAGTCCGAAGACGCCTTGGGAGAGACCCTGGGCTACGTTGAAAATCAGTTGGTCAACCTGTACCGGAAAACGTTCGGGCCGAGGTATCTGGATAATTACCAGAAATCCCTGGCCTGGCAGTGTTTCCGTGCGGCGTTACCTGTTCGCGACAAGCTGTCAAGGCACGGACGTGCCGTCTCGCCGACATGTTCGTGATGTGAGCGAGATAGGGAAACCGTCTTGCACGTATTCATGGAGTGCCCGGAGTTATCGGGACTGATTGCTTTTGTCGAACAACTGTTGTCAGTAAGTGGTAGAGTACAGCTATCAGCGGAGTCTATCATTGAGATTGTGCCACCTCCTTTCCTCAGCAGGGAAAAGAAGGCTTGTTTTTCCTGCGTAGTAGCCATACTGAAAGAAACAGTATGGAAGAGGCGTACGAAATGTATAGTGACAGGTACCTTTTTATCCGGCTGGGGGTTGGTTAACTTTTTTAGTTACCACCTCGGTAGTAAGATCAGGCAGCAGAAGAGGTGTCTGTCACGAGATATGTTAGTGAAAAGATGGAAGCCTGTGGCTTGCAAGCTGGGTATGTTTGGCACCAGGTAAGTGTGGCCGGATCAAGAAGTAAAGGTTCTACCCAGATGGCTGGGTTCCTTGCCCTACTATGTAACATTAAATTTGTAAACTTTCATTGAAATTTTTACCCATCATATTGTAAATTTTTAAAACATTTTAAGCTAATTCACCCTATATGTTTCTCAATCCTTGTCTGTCTTCTCTATGTAACGCCTTAAGTGCGAATTTTCATGAAATAAAGTAGCTTGCTTACAGGTCGATTCTGCGCATGTGCGAGTCAGTATTGTGTTTGGCATTGAAGCGGTGAGAGATGCTTTTGAAGCCGTCTCGAGTCGAAAAATTTTGAAGCTCCATGCTTCTGTTTTTTGGGGTTCAGTGGGAATTTTTGTTGAGATTTTTTTTTTGTACAGGCAGGAAGTCCTACAGGATTCGGAATTCTGGTTCTGCCGGCATGGAGCGAATATTTGTTCTCGTTTAATTGTGAGAATTTTTGTTTGGGGGCGTATTCATCTTCCTAGTTATCGGTTTATGTTGAGTGAATATTTTTCTCACTTAATTATGAGAATTGTTGCTTGGAGGAGTGTTGTGCCTACTAAAAATTTGTTCATTTTTGAAGAATTTAAAAATAATTGTGAGAACTGCTGTTTGGGGGAGTGTCTTTGCCTCCGAAGATTGAACAAATTTTCTCCCGCCTTTATTGAAGATGTGCAGCTGGTCGACGTCAGGGTGAGCGGGTTTGTTTTTTCTGAGCTGGGTAAAATTATTGTCTTATTTTTATTACAGTATATTCTGCCCTACTCTGAGACATTTTCGCTTACTCTTGGCGGTGAATTTGTTGCTTGTTTTGCAAGCAAAGTGTGTGGGGGGGCTTGTTGTCGGAGGGCTTGTTTGAACAGCCCGGGAAGCAACCAGGAATTATTTGATGTAAATTGTTGTTTTTCTACAGTGGAGAAAAATTGAAGAAGAATTATTGTTGTTTTCAAACCAACTAAGAGGTTTCAAAAACTATGGATTTGAAGAAGAGATTAAACATTTTTTTTTACTTAGTTACAAGCAAAGAACTTGATTTTACCATCAAATTGAGAGCTGCAAAGGAGCCGAGATCGAATAGGGCCGGAGTACCATTGTGGCCTGAATTTTATTTTTCTGCCTGTAACTATATATTTTTATTCACTCTTTGTGAACTGTTGTTTTTTCTTTTTCTTTCTTTTATGAACTATTTTTGGTATGAACTATTATTTTCATTTCTTCCGCCTTTATTGAATAGTTTTCTCTATTTTTCCTATGTTTAGAATTTTTGTTTGTTGTTTATTTTATGTGGACATTTTAATATGAAGGAAAATAAGGCTACCACTTTGGAGTTGGAGATTGTCCCACCCAAGCAGTGGCTTGAAAACCTTAAGAGGAGGACGGTGGTACTACGGATCTATTCTAGGTCACGTGACGCCATCGACCCCTTCGACAAGAGTATCATTGATAAAGAGCTGGCAAAATGTTTGCCAGCAAAAAATTACTTTATGCCCAGAGGTGTCGGGTATGCAACGGTATGGAGAAAGTAGTGGAGGCGGTTGCCTCACCGAAAAGGGAAAGAAAGGCGAGCAACGATGGTTGCTCACCAAAAGAGGAGGCAAACCTCACGGATAATCTGATAGAGGCCCTGACCACCGCGAGCCCACAGAAGAGAAATTAAAGAAAACGAAAAATGGGAGACGGTCGGCGGAGGTTGATGTGCCGCCGACAGATCCCAATGATCTGCCAGTGGGATGTGTGCCACCGGCAGAAAAGACTCTGTCAGTGGAAATTGTGCCACTGACAGGGCAGGCCGAGGCCCCTCCCAGTGAGGAAGAAGTGGAACCCGTCATTTTCTATCACAAGGGAGGAGATGTCGAGAGATTCTTGAACAGGCTTCTCGACCGACAACGTTACGACTCGGTCTGCATTGACTGTCGAAGTTGGGCTCCTCAGATGACTGCGGAGGTCATAACACAAAAACAACTTTTTTAGGTCTTTGTGACCTTTGGAAAATAATAATTTGCTTTTCTTCCGATGCAGGCTTTCCTACAAGCGACAGGGAACGTATGCAGGGATTCGGATGAGAAAGAGGAAGATTAAGAAAAATTTTGTAATTTTTGTGATATTTTGTGTAAAATTGAATAGAAGAACAGTGATTTCGAGGGGTTATCGGACAGTGGGCGCCGGTGCCCCTCCCATTTTTGTTCATCATTATCATCCTCAACTCATTAATGTTTTTGTCCAGCCCGCAGCTACTCATCTGTGAACGGCTTTCATGGCTAATTTTATGAATAAAAGTAGCTTGCTTACCAACCACATGGTTCCGGGTTCGGTCCCACTGCGTGGCATCTTGGGGAAGTGTCTTCTACTATAGCCTCGAGCCGACCAAAGTCTTGAGTGGATTTGGTAGACGGAAACTGAAAGAAGCTCGTCGAATGCATGTATATGTATATATGTATGTGTGCGTGTATATGTTTGTGTGTCTGTGTTTTTCCTTCCCCACATCGCTTAATAATCGATGCTGGTTTGTTTACGTCCCCGTAACATAGTGGTTGGCAAAAGAGACCGATAGAATAAGTACTAGGCTTATAAAAAATAAGTCCCTGGGGTCGATTTGTTGGATTAAAGGCGGTGCTCCAGCATGGCCGCAGTCAAATGACTGAAACAAGTAAAAGAGTAGTTACCTTCCGGTTTCATTCCCTGCCGTAGTCAACTTTGCTTTGCATTCTTTTGCGACTACCGAAGCAGCAACAGTGAGATCCTTGGTAACTCACTTTTCTCGTAGATATGTTGACACCACTGGCCCCTGAACCCCTGAGGCATTGGAGAATCGGTGCAACACCATTCCCAAGACTGAACCTTCCTTTGCGGACCATAAAGATACACCCACGATTCATTCTTATCACAAGATAGCAAAAAAACTTGTCTTCATCGAGTACAAACGCTTCCAGCAAATCAGAGTAGACTTACAAAATTCTCTTCTGATAATCGGGCGTCAACTACGAATGAACCAATTTTGTATGCCCCAAATATTTTCATGCCCCAAATCTTCCGTCATTTTCTGTAACACGTTTTCATCACAAGTCAGTTGTGTAAGAAGCTTATTGATTATAACTAGCCTTTCTGTCGAATCCCTTTCATCATTCGTAGGTGTTTTGTGTCCATGGTCATAGCCGATTATCTTCCACTGCGTGTTTTGTCTTCGATGCCGGATTCTTCGTCTTTAAACTTCTTGTCCGACTGTACACGTGGTCATTAAGTGATATAATCTTTGTACAGTCAGAGCATGGTGTTTCTACATAGAAAAAAGCATTATTTGCAATGAACAAAACAAGAAGAGTTTTCATTGAGCAAGATTTAATCTACCAGTCTGTGAAATTATAAAGAATTGTAAAGTAATTAATAGTTAAATTCACACCTGTATTATTTACGAAGTAACCTATGTATTATTTTCTGTTCTAATTTATCTAAATTCTTCCTCTGGGGAAGGAATTAGTTTCTCAGAAACAAAGCTCCATTATTGGAATGTAGATAACAAAAACAATGTCACATTTTAAACTTGAGAAAATATTTGCATAATTTTACTGTTCCACTTCTAAATCGTATTCAAATTGTGCGAGATACTTGGTTGATTCCTTTTTCTGAAAAGTCTACCTTTTGCAGATTGTCACTTAAGCATTTACACAAAAGTCAAGAGCACGAATTATTACTGGTATAAATATTGGTTTAAATGTGAATTCATAATCTTAAGTTTCGAAGTTGTCAGTCCAAAGGTATATTTTTTCGCTTTGATTTCCAAAGACACATTCACATCAGTGGGACAGATAACCTCTATGCTGGCATATATTTTTTCTTGTCTGTCACAAACAACAGCATACGCCCTGTTATGTTCCCACTTCAGAAATGTGACGGGGATGTTCCAACAGTATTCGTTGGGTTAATGTGTGTGTATGTATTCAAAATTGGGGATTCTTTATATTTATTCCAGAGCCGTCTTGTTAAAAAATGGAAGTGTATATGGGTTTCGCAACAAAGTCATGTCGCATAGGAAGGTAGTAACTTGGATGACATTCATGGACAGCTACTGATAACATATGGGATATCTTCCACATAAATATGACCAAATCTACATTTTCGGTTGCATCTTGGAACTCCAAGGGTTTCGCTGTCTCTTTCGTTTATTAGATATTTAGTAGCATTGTCTCTTCTTGGATTGCAAATGCATATGTATGTATGTATTCGAATGACACTCAATCTGCATTTATAGTCGTTTCACTGTCTCTTGTTCAGTATTTCGTATCTATGTTGAAGTCTTATATTGCAAAAGCGTAGCCATTGATATATAATGGGTTGAAATGGTCACCACCCTATGGGATGCTACAATTAACATTGATATTATCGCATTTTTTCAACTGTATGAGAAATATACACAAGCATAACTATTTAATGGTATGCAATATGTCTTTCGTCTTGGCCTTTGCTGTGATAATGTCATCCTGCTCCTTTCAAGTTCACTTCAGGAATACTTATTGGAAAATTCACTACTAAACATATAGGAGACTATTCACGCCACTTTCGGTGATTGGTTGATGAAATATTTACCTTCATAATGCATACGCACTTACATATATTTATACGCACACATACACACACACACACACACACACACATATATATATATATATATATATATATATATATATATGTGTGTGTGTGTGTGTATGTATGTTCGTATGTAAGTGCCTATGTATTTGTGTGCAACCATTCATGCTATCCGTATGGCAATTTGCGTATTGACTTATGTATATATGCATCAGTAAATGTTTTGTATATTGGTACATCTTTGAGTGTACATACTAGTTGCTATGTTAACCTTGCTATATGTATGTATGTTTGCTTGTGTGTATATGTGTGTCTATGGATATACGTTTTCTACTTTAGTAGAGGTAAAATTAATAGTGTCTGTACGCTAGTGTGTTTGTGTGTGCATGTGAGCGTGTGTATGTCTGCATGTGTGCATGAGTGCGCATGTGTGCACATGTTTATGCATATGTTTGTAAATATATTATTTACTATTTTCCAATTTCTTTGCCATGGAAATTGCTGTAATTTGTTCTGTAATCTTCATTAATATTCCGAACAAGCTGTCGTTACCATTTAATTCAGACACAAAATAACGAAATTCATCCGCTGCAATCATATTGTCGCGAAGTTTTTTTTCTTGGGTAATGAAATCACCCTGAACAAGATGCCATATGGAACTGACATGTTTAAAAGACAGTCTTATGATAATGACCAAATTGCAAAATAAAATATAAGGAGGGAATGAGGTCTTATATTACAAGACAAGTTTTCTTAATATTCGAATTACAATCATGTTGCGAACTTATAAAAAAATTATTTCCTAACAATTCTAAGAAAAAATAATTTCGTATGTATTCTAAAAACATTACTCGTATTAAAATCTAATTGAAATAATGCAAATTATGTCCGTTCAGTGGTGAATTACTACAGAGTATTATAACTTTCTTTCCATACACATAATATAAATTGCAAAAGTTTAAAATGTAAAATGATTCAATTATCATTTACTATCCATCAAGACGGTGAGTGATACTCAACATTTTTGATTGGCGTTAAATTATGGATGGATTTTCATGGACATACACTGACAATTTAGGAAAAGAACAACTACATGTTAATAGTATATATGCATACATACATTTATATATATATATATATATATATATATATATATATATATATATATAATATATATATATATATAATATATATATATATATATATATATAGAGAGAGAGAGAGAGAGAGAGAGTAATAATCCATGGATAGAATTTATAAATATTTTAATATATCGCTACGCGCATTTCCAAGAATCATATGTTTTTCGTGACCAATCACATAAAATTGCTGTTGCAGGGTGGAATTACGAGGCCGTAGCCGACATCATAAAATAGCAAATTTTATATGCCCTTACAATAATGAATATGATAATGTAAGCAGTGGCACGGAGATATAAAGTTCAACTGGTTATAATGATATTAACTATTTAAGCAAATAATATTAAAATGTTAGATTTTGAAATGTTTGTGAAAATATATGTGTATTGGGAATAGATAAGTAAAATAATCGCTAGGTTCCAGTGAATAATAATCTAGGGATGAAATAAATTAAGTAATAATGAATAATAGGCACAAGAGTGGGTGAGGTGTATGTAGCTTGCTTACCAACCACATCGCTTCGGACCTTGGGCAAGTGCCTTCTGCTGTAGCCCCGGTAGACGAAAACTGAAATAAGTCTGTCGTATATAGGTATGCATGTGTTGTGTGTGTGTTCTTGTGTTTGTCCCTCCACCATCGCTTGACAACCGATACTGGTGTGTTCACGTCTCCGTAACTTAGCGGTTTGGCAAAACATACCTATTGAGTAAGTACTACGCTTTCAAAGAATAAATCTTGGGATCAGTTTGTTCGACTAAAGGCGTTGATACAGCATGGCCGCAGTCAAATGACTGAAACGAAGAAAAGAACAATGATGAAATGAAGTAATTCGCTATGTTGAGTAACGAAAACTGGTAAGGCAATTACATATGCGTATATGTGTGTGTGTATTTGCGTGTGTGTGTGTGTGTTTTTAACTAGTATATAAGTATAGTGTTAAGCTGTAAGCCAGGTGAGTTACGGAAAAGGGCTAAAGGAGGATTTTTAGCTTAAAATACGATCATAAGGTAAATACAGTAATTTAATTGAATGAGCATATACGATCCTCAGAATTACATACTAGTTAAAATAAATTGTGAAAAAGGTACAGATACGGTAACTGTCAAATAGCATTTGGATTCACGGGAATATCTAAGCGTTTCAATGAAACTATAAGCACGAGAAGAGAAAGCCTAATGGTGTTTGTTTAATAATAATAATCCTTTCTACTGTAGGCACAAGGCCTGAAATTTAGAGGAGGGAGATAGTCAATTACTCCGACCCCAGTACTCCACTGGTACTTATTTTATCGACTACTAAAGGATGAAAGGCAAAGTGGACTTCGGCAGAATTTGAACTCTGAAGGTGAAGACGGACGAAATACCTATTTCTTTATTACCCACAATGGGCTAAATATAGAGGAGACAAACATGGACAGACATAGGTATTAAGTCGATTATATCGACCCCAGTGCTTAACTGGTACTTAATTTATCGACCCCGAAAGGATGAAAGGCAAAGTCGACCTCGGCGGAATTTGAACTCACAACGTAACGGCAGCCGAAATACCGCTAAGCATTTCGCCCGACGTGCTAATGATTGTGCAAGCTCACCGCCTTCGTTAATGATAATAATGAAAATAATAATAATAATAATAATAATAATAATAATAATAATAATAATAATAATAGTAATAATAGTAGTTGTAATAGTAATAAAAAAAACCGTGCCAAACCTTCTGCCTTAGATATTCTGACCGATAAGTGGCAAGAAATAACTCTCTATGGCAAATACCCAAAGAGAGCGAATAATGCCGATGTTGACAAAGCCCGTACCCATCAATGGCTAATGGCTTCTGGATTAAAATCAGAAACAAAAAGGTTTATCATAGCAGCTCAAGATCAATGCCTACCTACAAAGAACTACCAGCTCAACATATTAAAGAACGCCAGGTTCCCAACACGTCGTTTACATCAACAACAAAATGAAACCATTAATCATGTTGTCTCTTTGTCCAGTCTTCTTGCCCCTACAGAATATCTCACCAGGCATGATACAGCTGCACAATATATTCACTGGGTAATTAGCAAAAATCTGGACTTGCCCCATGATAAAATCTGGGGGGAACACAAACCACCTCCAGTGCTTGAAAATCATAACATCTCACTCCTCTGGAACTTCACCATTCAAACTGACAGAAAGATAGATGGAAATAGGCCAGATATCATATTGAAAGACCTCAGACAAAAATCATGCCTCCTCATTGATATGACTGCCCCAATCGCTATAAACGTATCCGTCCAGACCTACCAAAAACTGAGCAAGCATAAAGATCTTGTAATAGAAATTAGCTAACTGTGGAACTCGAAGACTAAAACAATACCTGTTGTCATAGGTGCCCTAGGAAGGATAGTAAAAGGAGCTGACTGCTACCTAGCTCAAATATCAGGAAACTCCAAAATGACAGAAATTCAGAAGATAGTGCTCATGGGAACTGCCCATATCCTACGTAAAATACTATATATGTAATCTCAAATTTAAAACAAAACTCATAATTTTCTTATGGTTTCTTAAACATTCTCTAGAACAACACTATGTACAAAACCAATTATTTGGTACCATAAGCATAACACCAACATGAACTTCTAACTTGTTGTCTCTTGAGGTCTCTGGGTGAGACTTGGAGCCAACTTGTATAAATGTAAAGCAAAAGTCAAACATATAATAATAATAATCCTTTCTATTATATCACAAAGCCTGAAATGTTGTTGGAGGGGTAATGTCGATTAGATGTTTAGTAGATTGGCACGTACTAGCCCGGACTATGATGGATCCGATACTAGGTGTAGTGGTGTAGGATTATTTACGCGTAGATCGGTTAAATATTTATTGGTACTTGTAGTGAGGAAGGAAATTAGATTGGATAATGGCAAACAATTGTGCCCTCAAATTTAAAGAGGAGCTGCGTGTAAACCAAATTAGGTTACTCCACCTCTCTCGCTTTTAATAGGTAATCTTAGGGTCTTAGAATTTCATTTTCTACTCAGTATTTGGAAAACAACACTAATTTCAGGATTATATTTTACATTATTTTTTGGGTGGAGCTGAAATGGCTGTTGGACACTTTCAGTAAGTTGATTGTTACGGTGTGGGGTATTTGGTTAGGTGTTCCTATCTACAGTGCGTGATTATATCTGTTGCTTTGAGGTGTATAGAATTAGTATCTAATTGTGCTCGGAGGTTCTTAAGCTTAGTATTAAACAAGTATTTTATCGTGTGTGACAAACGCTGGCGGTTAGTGCTTGATTTACAGTAGGTGACTTGATTATTAAATATTTCCTAAGTTGAAGACAGATCAAAAACTCTAATAGAGATAGCCTTAATAATGCTATTTAAAACAGAACTATGGTGATTAGAATGGACGTTCATATTCTTTATATATTCATTAGGCTTGTGGTACAAGAGATATAACGAAGGATCTAAGGTTACGTCATGGAAGCTGGATTTTTAGTGGTATCCTCTAATGCAATAGTTAAGATAAAATTAGCAAAGAATATATGAAGGGTCTCTCATGAGAGCATGATCGTAATAAAGTCCACCATGGATTTCAGGGAAACACATAAAATGTTACTGCAGGTCTGTGAGCTGAGCAGAGTCATGAATGTGTAAAATATATTAACGTCCATTCTAATTGCCATAGATCTGATTAAATAGCGTAATTAAGAATACCTTTATTAGAATTTCTGACCTCTCCGCAACTGAAGAAATACTTAACACGTCACCTATTATTATCATGCACTATCCACCAGCTATCCATCTGGCACTATAAGAACACTAGCCCACACTGTTGGTCAAAAATACAATGAGGCTACCTGGCATTTATACATGAAGCATTTCTCATTACTTATCAGTAAACTTTCTACCCTACTCGCTTAATTTCCTTTATCACCCTATATGGATAGATGATGACCACGCGAGAGTGTGAATGTGTGCATGTATATATGTATGCACAGTGCCCTGTTTGCAACCAAGCATCTATATATGTCCGTCTCTATCCACTTACGTGTATATAGCTGCGTACGTGTATATATCTGCGTGTATGTGTATATGCGTATGTAAGAATAGATGAGCACATATACATATGTGTTAGCGTGTATGTGTGCGTGTGTGTATACATACATCCCCTTCAAACTCACTCACTATACCGGCTTGTCATTGCTCTCATACATTTCTCTCTATCTTTCCTTCACACTCTTATATACTCTACCAAGGACATCTATGTAGATAGATAGGTAGATAGATAAATATAGGGCTATATGATTGAAAGCAAAACTGCGTACTTGTTTTACCTATGTTGTAAGATTTAATAGATGAAAATAGAACAAAGCTATTCCCTATGAATGTGCATATATTTCCTTCCATGTGATTATGTAATAGATAAACATGAGATGACTAATATTTTCTGTATGATAACAACTGTTCAATATTAACGTTATTCCCTTTACACACAGATAATGTAATTCTGGACACAATTACATGAACTTGCTTGCCGTAGAATGCGACGGAGGAAATAAGCAAGTGAAATTTTTGGCGCCATTAGTACCTTCATCATCTGCTTTGGGTATAAAATGCGTCACAATTTTTTCCTCATCTGCTCCTATAGCATTAAATTTTGGACATGATGAATTACTACATTTGTAAGTTACTGCGGAGCTAGATGTAAAACTACATTATCCGGGGAAATATGATAACGAATCAAGTAACCCGATTCATTGGCGATTAACTTTTCTTTGGATAATTTATCTCTGCGGGTTGTGTTCCGATGTTTATTTATCAGTAGAGATCATCATACAGGTCATCAATTTTTGTGGTGAGCTAAAATTCAGATTCAACTGTAGAGAAATTAAAATCATTTAATTGTGAAATCCAACAGCAAATTCTCCATAATTTATCAAGATAATTTGTTTTCCAGTTTAAAATATTCTAAATACGCAATATCAATTTATATTTCTCCGGAAACATGCACCGGTATAGTAGATGTTTTCCCCTCCATTCTGTTCGTCCCTGACAGGAAACAAACGGGCGAGTAAAGTAGATTTATGGGGAAATTTCTAGAGGCTAATTAAGGCCTGAACTTTCTCAGGAGCGAGTTTCTTTCATTTTTTTTTTTAGATTAGATCTCTGTAAATTGTTTGAATTACATTAATCTTCTGTATAGTTCTTTTGCTTTTAGGTTCAATTAGTTTATTTCTAAAGTATTTCAAATCTTTATCTATTAACATACGCAAACTGACAGTGTCGTTCAAGCATAAAACGAAGTATTTTTAGTCTTCGTTCTGATTCCCTGAGTTCAAATTCACTTGTGGTCAAATTTAATTTTCATCCTTTCGCGGGGCAATATGTAAAGCTACATGTCCAGTTCACTCACTTAAAGGACTTTTTGCATGAGTAACGTTGCAGGATTTGTTTCATATATTTGTGCCCAAATTTCTGGAGTAGATGGCGTCAATCGTTTCCCGTTTAAACACTACTCTTGGTATTTAGAACTTTTAGTGCATTTTATTCCTGTTGTAAATATTTAGAATAAATATCTGGTTTCAGGATAACTTCTTCCTTTCTTTGCATGTGTCTGAGAGGCCTTGGACAATTACAATAATGAGTGCTATACTTGCCACTGGGTGATTAATACAATTATTTATAATAAACTAATTGAATATGAAATTACTTTCGTTGAAGAAATTGTTGTACAGATAAAAGATTGTAATTTGTTTATATTTAGAGTTCAAATATTTTGTTTGTTCCGTTGATTATAGTACATTAATACACATACACACTAGTATATTCACGGTATTGATTATCAGAAACTAAGATAAAATGTATAAGAATTATTCTAAAAGTAGAGTGTATGAACAAGGGAATATTACACTATTGGGAATAAACCATTGTTTTAAGTTTCGTCGCTGTATTTACTTTAAAATGAATTTATAAAAAAGGTACTACACACTAAGTTCACACTAAGAAATATGCAATGGCAATTATGAATTTTTTTGATCATGCTTAATAAAAAAAAATTATTCTACTTTCAGTAAACATTGATATAGAATGAGTTGAAAGTATATTATGTATTTAAATAAGTTTAATAATTTTCTTTAAAACGGTTTGCTTTCCTTGATTCTTTTAATAAAGCAATCTCTAGTTAATTGCAAGAATAACGGGAAATAAATACTCTTTTATTTTTACGATGTAATTATATTGAATATATTTTCATTCGGGTTCGTGTGGGGGAAATTATTTTGATGATAATGAGATTTCAGTTTAACGATATTAGAAAACCCGATTAGTCCGTCGAATTCATATTTTCATTTCTTGTCAAATATAACCGATATTTGCTTAATAAAAATTTATTGCTGAGAAGTAGTTAACGAGTTGGTGATGACGCAAATAGATTTACTGAAAGTAGGCTATAAATGTGAATGTAGAACAGCATCCAACTGCACTTGTTTCGGAATGATAATAGTGCAAACAATCATTCACACACACACACACATATTTGTGGGATGCATGAGTATCTCTCTCTATATAAACGGCAGTTTGTCTCTCTGCGTGTCTGTGTGTCTGTTAGGTTGTACCCTCACCCTGACCACGGCTTTCAACCGATTCTGATGAAACTTGACACACACATAGCCCAATGTCCTAATTCAAAACTAACGCAGCGAAAATTTTGAAAAGTTCCCCCAGTTCTGAAAAAAATCGATAAATTCGACATGGGGTCGAGAATCAGAAACACAAACCACAGACTGTCTAGGGGACGCGACTCGACCTTTTTAACTCTCAAAAAAAATTACCATCATTTTTTTCCATTTTTTTGCTATTTTTTGGCTATAACTCTCTAAAAATGCTTTATAGT
>NC_043004.1:22395477-22397977 GCF_006345805.1 Octopus sinensis
TGAATAGAGAAATACTACTCGGCATGTCTTATATAAATATAATACATTGCATTAATATTGAAATTTCATTGATGAATGCCAAGGAAAATTTCGGTGTTTGTTGTTGTTCCTATTAATGGTTTTACTTTCACTTTTGTTCGTGTGCTACAGTTTAGTATTGAGAAAATCTTCTTTCTGCATTTTTTTCTTCTTTTCTCCCAGTCAACTTCATTTATATAATCAGACCAATTCTTTCGATCACCAGTAGCGTTGTGGTAATATTTGATTTTCGTCCAGCTGGATTTTCAATAACCTTCAGGAATACACATAATAGCATGGACGTTTATATATTTTTTACTCCTTGTCATTTTATTTTCGTCCCTCCATTCTTACATATTCTCTATCTAACTCCATCTCTCTCTTCTCTCTCCTCTCTCTCTCTGTCTCTCTTTTTCTCCCCCCCCCTCTCTCTCTCTCTCTCCCTCTCCACCTTTCATTGCTTTGTCTACTAATATTACTTGTAGATTTCTCACTCAACTATTTATTTTACCTACACGTAATGAAACGTTTTTCGTAGTACAAATTTTATCATCAATTTAAAGCTTAGCTGCCAGATATGAGATTACCACTATTCGTAAGATCCTATTTATTCTCTCTGTCCATCTGTCTCTCACTTTGAGATCCTTCTTTAACCAATGTCATTCTTACTTTTGTCTAGAAGTCCATTGTCAAGATGATTGTGTCTATTATTGAACCTAAGCCCAGGTTTTCATCACCGATTTAGTATTATCACTTCTCTCTTGTTCTTCTGATTTCTCGCCCTCTACTTTATTATTATTACTATTATTATTATTATCGTTGTTGTTATTAATATTTGTAGTAGTAGTAGTATTTTGAAGATAAAATATTGTCGATGTTGGATGTTATATTCAATGTATGATACTGGAATCATTTCAAGCAGAAGACAGATAAAGGTATTCCCTGGCGAGGGTGTATGTGTGTGCTCGTGTGTATTCCTGTGTGTTTATGCAACTTGCATAATCACATATATATGAACTATGAGAGTGTTTCTGTGTCTGTGGTTGGATCCGATTATGTGTCGAGTGCGGAGGCGCTAGTATTTTTACCCGTGTTTGTTTCCCTCTTTTGCATGTATATAAGAGAGAAGGGAAATGTATGTATGTGCATGTGCTGTCATACCTTTCTCATTGTGTACATCTGTATTTATGTCAGTGTGCATAGGATATACACCACTATGGGAGTATATGTATTATTTCTGTGTGTGTTTGTGCATTACTGTATACATCAGAAGGGATACGTTCTTGGGTCGATGCGTTTTTATTCACGTTCTGTAAACAGAAAATATAAGAAAAACGTATTTGTGCATATATGTAGATGTATGCATTTCTGCATATACGTATGTCCTGGTGATTTTGTGTCATGAGAATAGGCGTGCATGTGCATGTCTGATCGTATGAGTTTCTATATGTGTCAGATTTGTAATCTAATTTATAATCATATATGCTAAAACCATAATTAAAAGACGTATGTAGAGTCCTCAAAAGACAGAGGTGAAATAAAGAATGTGATAGTGGTTATATGGAGATTAATCTGCTGCGACAATTGCTCCGTCCTAAGGCAGAAATCTTTCGTCCAAAAGTAGAAATTTTTCAGATTGATTTGGTTGCTACTTGAATGAAAACTAAGTAAACTACATCCACTTCCAGCCACAGGATGCGACAGGATTCTGCAAAGTAGATTTTGTGGTTCTGAGAAATGCTAATGAACCAGCTATTGAAATTGCCAAGTAATAGCTACGTCAAGTACATGGCACTCCCCCACCTAGTACGCGAAATCATTGCTATAGAAAGGAGACAAGGCAGGAGTCATTATCACTAGAGTATCACTGATTGTCACACTTGTATTAGAATTCCCCATATACTAGGGTAAGCTCTCTCCCTCCCTTTCTCACACACTCTCTCTCTCATTCTACATATCGATATGTGTACGAGGAATGACTGAAAAGTTCATAGGCTAACCAAGATACTCTAAAATAAAGTGACCAAATGAAGATTATTTTTCAACATAGCCCCCCTTGTGGGTCACTCATTCCTTCTATCGGTGTTACTGTTAGTGAGAAAATGTCATCAACAGCAGATGTGATGTCTACGTGGGTGTAACAACATAACGCAAACATTACTGTGAATGTATATAAGTTAGATATATAAATATATATTTAAGTTACATATATATATATATATATATATATATATATATATTATATATATATATAAACATTGATATTTACTTAGAAATTGCTTCGTTTCATCAATTTTCGTTTATTTTTTCTTTGTGGCTTTATAGATTTTTTTGTTGGGTTTGTTTTCGGTGGAGAAAAATTAGGTGTGGCTTCCACTAGAATTTGCCTAGTAGGAACCTTTTATACATCTAGTTTGAAAAAGAATTACTAATAGTTTAATTTTGTAGCGATACAATAATTTTGCTGATTTTCAGCAATTTT
>NC_043004.1:22400477-22420477 GCF_006345805.1 Octopus sinensis
TCACTGCGCTTGTCTGAAGTAGAATTCAGAACCTTCCACTAGGTCGAGGTACGTTGCACAGTTTGTACGCCGCATCTTTTAACTCCTGGTTCCGTTGTTGTTGGGTATAATTTCGCTTTTGGCAGTATCCTTTTCGGTGATTTAGGTTAGATTTTACTTTTGATGAATTGATTTAGGCTAGGTTTTTTCTTTTGAAGTGTGTAGAATGTGGTCTGTGTATTATATATTGCGCTTATGGGGCAAATGCATTAATGGAAAATCAGATAGATTCTAAAATTATTGCCATGGATATCAATAAAATAAATTTGTAGCAAACGTGATGCAATATAATGCTCAAATGCTATACAGACGCATTGGAAAATATTGTCCATAAAACGTAATACATTCACTGCATCGAATATTTATTTAGTGCTCCTTATACAGAAGTCAATGAGCTACTACATGATTGCTCAAATTACTAGAAATAGTGACCAGATATTCAACAAATCACACTGTGTAAGCGAAAAGATGTTTGGTTGATGTTGCTTCACATAAGATATATTGGAAAATGAAGGCATAAAACCGGATAGTCATAATCAGTCCGCGACTTTCTAGTCTCTCATGTACTGTAGAAACCGCATATTGTTTATCTATTAAACTAAAATCAATCCTTTTATCAACCAATTTTTTCGGGGTGAACTATGTTTATGACAATTTAAATTTACCCGTATCAGAAGCCGCAGAGATAACAACTCGAGACAACAAACATAACTCCTGCAATTCAGCAAATTCAAATAACTTATCTCCAAGCTGGCAATATTTTTGTCCTTTGTGGAGAGGAATCATGCATGAATGGATATGAAAAACAATCAAACAAAGGTATTTCATCCTATTGTTTCTGTAAGTTATTGTTGTTCGCGTTAAAGAGTATCACAATTAAGTATGGATGCGCTATGAGTACTTCCATGAGAGTTAATTTTGCAAAAGTCCCCATGACAAGATTTAAGATACGATTGCATGAGATATTCAAATCACTGCACGATCATGAACCAATAATCTGACTATGATTCTTTTTTGTCTGGGAATGATCGCAGAGTAGATTATTTCTTGTATTTCTCTGACTATTTGACGCGATGCTATTGTTTTAAGTACAACAAAAATTCCTTCTCTAGCATCGAATCATTGGACACAAAAGTTAAGACTTTAGAAGGTGGAACAGTGACAGCTATTTTGCAAGCACATATGAAGCCAAATTTACGTTCAGCGCTGCTACAATCTTATACATAATACAATTAAGTCAGATCCGAAAATCCAGATTATTGGAGTATAACAGATTTATACAGACACAAGAGATTACTGGAAACATGCAAATGCTTTCTTTCGGGCATTATTTCAAACGCGAACGAGTAAAGATCGCAAATGACATTGCTAAAATTAACATTGCCAAACTTAAACGCATAATTTTAGCAGCCAAAGTAAAATTAGTGATTGAATTCCTTCAGTGATTAAAGGACACAGAAATTTCGCTGGCAATATAAAAAATGTTGCATAAACGTCACAGCATATTTCAGGAAAATATCTTCGTTCCACGCAAATATTTCCTCACAGATGTATTGTAGATGCAATAATAACATAAGAGAGCAATTAACCACTATGTCTAATCCCCATAAAAATACCAATGGAGTTTCCGGAAGTTGTATCCTGAAAAATAGTCTCATTGTACAACAGCATGTCAAGTGAATTCCATCACAGCATGTAACAGAAATGTACGCAGTGGAATGCACCAAACACGACTTGTTTTAGGTTAATTGCGCAATTGAACAATTAAATAAAAGATTCAATGACAATAGGTAGACGCCAGGCACAATAACTGTAGTTCGACGGAACTGTCCGAATTTTTTTTACAAGAAACGACTGTAATTTTGAGAAACACCTGACAGTGCACCTTCTCAGAAAATATTCTGACTCAACTGCACTTTCATTCCTCAAAATAGATGAAGATAAATGTATTTGTGGGTTACTAACGTCACATCCTGAAGTAATGAACAAATTGACTTGCGAATTTCATTATTTATATACAGTGGAAGCACTCCGTCGGTTACGACGACGAGGGTTCCGGTTGATCCGAATCAACGGAACAGCCTGATCGTGAAATTAACGTGTAAGTGGCTGAGTACTCCACAGACACGTGTACCCTTAACGTAGTTCTCGGGGATATTCAGCGTGAGACAGAGAGTGACAAGGCCGGCCCTTTGAAATACAGGTACAACAGAAACAGGAAGTAAGAGTGAGAGAAAGTTGTGGTGAAAGAGTACAGCAGGGATCACCACCATCCCCTGCCGGAGCCTCGTGGAGTTACTTATATAATAAAACATTTTGATTAAGTTTCTCTTTCATGTTTTATTTTTCTGCATTTTTACTTCTTCCTTTTTACAGGTTATGGAAAGGTGAAAACTGATAGTCATTTTGTTTTTAAATGAACGCAAGATATCTCCGTAGTATATATTGTGAATTTCTGTGTTTCTGCGTTATTTTCTGTTTTCACTTTGAACCCGAGGAAGAGAGATATACTCACTTCAATAAACAAAACCAATCTCTATTACAAGTCGTCCCTTTCTGAAGAGTTACGCTAATCTTCATAAATTAATTTAAAAAATAATAGTGGCCTCTCTTGTTGAAAGCGACGTATGAGTGTTCAAATATTGCCGAACGACCTGCACAGATGATTTGTTTAAAGTGACTAAATGTTAATGCTGCACGTTAGCTCACTCTTGTCATCAACTCGACTTGGTTTGAACAGGTACATGGTGTACGACACGCGAGGTGTCGAAGATATCAGTGAGCAACGTGTGAAGAATTGTTTTACTCAAGAACACAAAACACCACCCACTCTAGGAATTGAAATCACAATCTAGCGATCGTTAGTGCAACACCCTAACTACTAGACCAATAATAATAATAATAGTAATGATAATGTAACATTGATGGATACAGCCCATATACTAAGAAAAGCACGCTTCATCTATAATGAGATAAATGTGGTGATAATTTTAGCATGCATAGCAAAACAAAAGTGTCTTTGATACTCTTGGCCTCCGGAGGATGCCGGGTACTAAGGCAGCTGAAATAAAGTTATAATGAAATGAAACCATGAATAATAATAATAATAATAATAATAATAATAATAATAATAATAATAATAATAATAATAATAATATATAATAATAATAATATAATAATAATAATAATAATAATAATAATAATAATATAAGTTACAGCTACAATATCCTTAACTGGACACGAAATGAACTGTCCAAAATAGATAGGAAAACAAGAAAAATACTGACAGGATCTAGGATGCATCACCCAAAATCTGATATAGATAGACTATATATACAACGTATAGAAGGTGGTAGAGGCCTTATACAGCTGGAAAACTACTATAAAATAACCACCATAGGACTGCAAAAATACCTACTTCAGAAGGAAGGAAAACTGATCCAGATAGCAGCAAAACACGAGCAAAACAAAAAACTGTTCTCAGTATTTAAGGAAGCTGACAAATACAAACAAGAAATCATACCACCTAATAAACACAAAGAAGAAGAAGAAGAAGAAGATGAAGAAACAACAAAAGCTATAAAACAAATGAAATCCAAACTAAAAATAGAACAGCAACGAGCCATGATAAAACGATGGCAAGAAAAACCCCTTCATGGTAAATACTGCACTAAACTAAACGCAAAAGAAATAGACAAAGAAAAATCCCAGCAATGGTTGAGAAGCTCAGGACTCAAAGCAGAAACAGAGGGATTTTTAATTGCAGCACAAGACCAAAGCCTCCCCACCAGAAATTACCAAAAACATGTAATGAAAAGAAATATTACAAGTAACTGCAGAATATGTGGAGATGGACAAGAAACAATAAATCATATTATCTCTAGCTGCCCAGTCCTGGCTAAGAAGGAATATATTCACAGACATGACAGAGTTGGAACCTACATACATTGGAAGCTATGCCAACATTATGGAATAACAACAGAAAAAAGATGGTATAGGCACACACCAGAAAAGGTCACAGAAAACGAGAAAACAACCATACTCTGGGATATGCCGATACACACAGATAGAGAAATTAAGGCCAACAGACCAGATATAGTTGTCAGAGATCATGAAGAAAAAAAATGCTTTCTAATTGATGTATCAATACCGGCAGATGACAACGTGTCTCTAAAAGAAATGGAGAAACTCTCAAAATACAAAGACCTGGAAATAGAGGTAACTAGAATGTGGAACCTGAAAACAGAAACAATTCCTATCATAGTAGGTGCATTAGGCATGATAAAAAAATATTCAGACAAATACATAACAAAAACACCAGGACTTACAAACACATATAACATACAGAAAATTGCACTACTAGGCACTGCACACATCCTACGCAGAACACTTTCCATACAATAACCATCAGAGCATCACAACAAATCACAGCACATACCCAAGGCACACAGAGCTGCGCTCGGTAGTGAAGTGAAAGCACGCTATAAAAATAAAACTACAGAATAATAATAATAATAATAATAATAATAATAATAATAATAATAATAATAATAATAATAATAATAAAGACGAAGAGCACGATTCGATTGTAATAGATATTTTATTGGTTAAATGATATTTCAACTGTACGTCTGTCTTTGTCAAGTTCAAATTTAGAAGTGATAAAAATTCAAAATTATAGAAATTTAAACGTAAAGTATGAACAAGAGCAACCAGCGTCCACACGTTGATGGAAAGACATCATCAGTTTTTAAATTACAATTTTGTAACAGGCGAAAAGTAAAAGACAGAAAAAAGAAGACGTCAGAAAAAAGGAATGAAAAAGAGAAAATAGAAGAATCTTTAATTAAACAGTTTTGTATAAATTTGATGATATTCTCCTGTCATCTTATTCATTCCTCCAGAGCGTGATGTTAATAACTAGCGAATATATTTCTCCTCATACATTCTGAGAAGTGAAAGGGAAGCAGAGTCAGAGAACTTTCTGAGAATATGTACTTTCAAGTCTTCTTCAGAATTGCAGCCGCTTGAAACGAAATGTTCGGCAAGTTCTTTAGAACTACTGTTATTGTGCCTGACGTCGAATCTGTTCCCTTTAAGCCTTTTGTTTAATTGTTCTGTGCTACAGCCAACATAAATTAAGTTGTGTTTCGTGCATTCTGCAGCATATAACAAATGGGAATCTTTACATGCTACAACTTCTGTATAAATCATAACATTATGATTTCCGATGAAATTCACTTCACTCATGTTGTTGCACAATGAACAGGGCTTACCTCTCTTGCGGCTGTTCTTTAAGGTAAAGTGTGCAGATACTCCAACGTTCGTTTTCTTGGAGTCAGAAAAAGCGGTCAATAATTCTCTTATATTCTTATTCCGTCTAACGGCTACAATAGGCGGCTGAGGAAATATCTGTTGGAAACGAGGATATATTTTTCGCCACATGCTGGTAACTGAGAAGATTTGGTTTGAAATGTGAGGAGAAGTATTTCTTACTTTCAGGACAAATGTTATATGATACACCCATTGACGTCCCATTGAAAATCGAAGCAGAAAATTTTCCAGAAATTCTAATACAACCAACCAATTTTTCTTTCTCACACGGAAATTCTAACATACAATCCACACCATACACTGTTCATTCATCACACCAGGAACAATCATTTTGTTTTGTCAACCAATTCTTTCGAAGATGTTTATATTTATGGCAGTTTGAACTTATCAGTTTCGCAGGAACTAATGGCACAAATAACAACATTGTATTCACCACAAACAAATAGTATTCCTACGATTCAATAAGTTCATATAATTAATCCCCAAGTTGGCGCACAAGATCGTGGCCTTTTTGCCCTGGCGTATGCTTTTGAATTGGTCCTTGGAAACGCTCCAGAGAAGTTTCTATTTTATCAGTCAAAAATGTGAGCACATTTAAGATTTTGTCTCGAAACCAATAAATTTGTTCCTTTCCCGAAAATAAAGGCTTTTTTTAATGTCTACAAACTCCACAGAAGTCACTCACTTTCTCTCACCCACCCAGAAATGGATTACCCCTAGAAAGCCGATTAAAAATTATAACTTCTGACATAAACATTCAGAATAAATTTTATCACCCAATAGGTTCCGTGTTTTAAGTGAAGATTGCGAGTAAAGCCCAAAAAGTAGTCGGGAATCTAAGGAGAGTAAGACTCTGAAAACCACTTGCCTGAGAAAAACCATCACACTTGAGAATAAGTCGGTCATAAATTTATCGAAACTAAAACTTTCGCCCGGCGATATCTTACAGCTTGGATCAACGCAGTCATTACAGTCACCCGTTAATAATTATGTGCAATTTCTTTTCTAGGAAAATCCCTAGCCAGCGAACCTTACATAGAGCATTAAATGGCCATCAGTTTGAAATCATTACAGTTTCCACAGCTACTCACATTTAACTTTATTACTTTACCATCTGAATATAGGATGATCCTGATATTCGCTAGACGTATAGTGTACTGAAACTACACTAGCATATTATCTGGCCGGTCCGGACCGGCCAAAAGCGTTGTACATCTCGTAGACGACTAGAATGTGCCTTGGAATTCTTCGTTGCACTGACCGCTGCAACACATAGGTTTAGGAACTTAAAGTCGTACGGAAAGTACCCTTGAGTCAACATCGATAGGAGAGTGTGTTCACTTGTACAGTCCACTCTTAACTGTGATATTTTCTTCTGTGAGGATGTGGCAGAAGGCTACCCTCGTAATCTTTTACCTGCCTACACCTAAAATTTCCGCTCAAACCGCATCTAAAGTAAAGCACACCATGTGAAACTAATTTCATTAGTTTCTAGAAGCCTCCTTGCATGGTTTACATCACTAGTGCGCCTGTTTGTCTTCCGGGGAGAATAATTTATTTCTGCTCCAACAGTTATGTGTTTGTATTTTAATGATGAATCCCATTAACTTTCAATTGTCTTTCTGAGCAAAATCGTAACTGAACACCATTGCTCGAATTCATCTCATTACAACTTTTGAACATTTAAAAAAAAGCATTATATGCCCAATGGCCAGTAAGACCAGCAACGGCAGTATTATTATTATTATTATTATTATTATTATTATTATTATTATTATTATTATTATTATTATTATTATTATTATTATTATTATTATCTGTGGTGGTAGTAGTAGCAGCAACAATTATTTATCATGGTAATTTGATTGTTATGGTGATACAGAAGTAATGGAAATTCTTTGTACTACATATTCCCTTATAATTTGTGGCGATGATGAAATTCTGTATTTTACAATTGAGATTAGAAAATGCAAAAAATAAATTCATAAGCGTTTCGAAGTAATTCGTTTTACTCCGCAGAAACTTAACGCCAGTGATATTTATATATTTTTTTTATATTTCAAAAAACAAAAAAAAAATAATGATAAACGTTTGATTATCACATCCAATTAATAACAGACATTTTAAAAACACTATTCTAATTCTATTTTGCTAAGGGCTAGATTTTTCCATAATAATCATAACAACAAGAACAACAACAACAATAATAATGATGATGATCATAATGATGATGAGGGCGATGATAATTATGATGTTGAGGAGGAGGAATATAAATAATAATTCTTCCCAGTTTTTTGGAAAAATATTATTGTTATTGTTGATGTTCTTGTTATGTTTACTATTATTATTAAAATTTTAAAATGATAATGATAAAAATTAGTAGCAACAGCTACAGCAGGAAAGGAAAAACAGAGAACAGCAGTAACAACAATAATAATCTATTTAAATGTTAATGCTTGTACATAATTATCGATTTGGGAGTGATTATCAAAGAAAATAAATTTCCGAAACAAATCTGTTCTTACATTACAAATGCAGTATTTAGTTGTTGTCGTCAATGTTGTTGTTTTAGCTCTTCACTGTAATAGTAGTGATGGTGGTAAACTGTGTTTGCAGTGGTGTAAAAGTTAAAACGTTGGAAGTGTAGTAATCATTGTGGTGGGGTGATGGTGGCTGTCTGAAATGTTTTATTATAGACCGAGTCGATTTGATTATATTAATATAGTTTTATATATATTTCTGTTTATCTATCTAGGGAGTAAATCCACTCATGCGAGCAGGCACATGCATACAAATATGTATGGAGTAATGATGTATGACTGAATATGAATGTATGACTACATATATATGTTAATTTGAAAATGTTTGCGACAATTTCAATTGAAAATTACGTGCGGAAATAAATGCCTAAGAATTGTTCTTTTGCTCTACCTTACTAAACCAATATGTTTATCTATCTACTCTCCCTCTCTCTCTCTCTCTCTCTCTCTCTATATATATATATATATATATATATATATATATATATATATATATATATATATATATATATAATATATATATATATATATATATGTAATATATGTATATGTAATATATGTAATATGTGACAATTATTCGGTAGCCATGATAAAACTCAGTTTCGAATGTCAGGGTGGAAATCCACGCCGCCATCTCTTCAGTTGTCCGGCCATCTTTCCGATGGCCGCATAACTGAAGAGAAAGCGGAGTATATTTCCACCCCGACGCCCGAAACTGGGTGTTTTATCATGGCTACCAAATAATTGTCAGATACTACATTTCCAGATAAATACCGGTATTTACATAATATCGAGGTCTCTTTCTTTTTTTGTCTTACCATTTCTATCAATATATATATATATATGTATATATCTATCTATATATGTATATTTATAGCCATTTATTTATATATAGTGTATGTATATATGTGTGCGCATACAACATATATATATGTACATGTATGTATAAATAAATCTGCCTGCATATATGCAAATGAGTAAACAAAATTTTGCGTTTGTATATAAGCGTGTGTGCATGTGTGAGTGTGCGTGCATGCTATTGTTTACGATATAGGTTTCGAATCTTGTCAAAGCGGACAAGTTCGGGGAAAGGGTAAATTGTTCCCATCGACTTCAGTTTCCGACTGGTACTTATGTTATTGACTGCGAGAGAATGAAAGGCATAGTCGACCTTGGAATTTGAATGTTAAGCATTTTGCCCAGCTCGCTGCCTTACGTTTGTATATAGTATTGTATATATACATGTCTCTCTTGTATACTCCTTTTCTTACTTTTACCAAATATAGCATTTTCCCAATGCGTTTCGTTATCACGCCATCTTCCCACCTTTGTTTTCCGTTCTTATATACATTTTAACCAAAATTTGAAATATCTTTTTGTACTGTCCATTTCAGTTTTTCTTTCCTTACCAGGAAGCAATTTGTCGATGACTTATCTTATTTTCCACGCAAACACCAGGCCTGCCGGCGACATAACTGCTGGTGCGTTTGGATTTGGTGTCACTCGGAATACTCTTAGGAATTGATGTATATCTACCTCATCTGTAACTTCCTTATTCGACTTTATTAGGGCTCTCTTGAACGTATCGACAAAGCGTTCTGCTTGTCCGTTAGATCTGGGAAGGTATAGCGCAGTATTTACATATTCAACAGCGAACATTTTACGAAACATTTTAAACTCAAAAGACACAAATTACGTTCCATCATCAGACACTATAATCGGAAATTATCGTCTCATGCAGCTCAATGTGTAATCTCGACCACGGAACATCTACTTTTGGCCAATGTTCACTTTTCATGGTCGGTAATTTTGCTGCTGGAGCACATCCTCTCTAGCCTTTCACTAATGTTTCGATTTCTCTATCCAATTTTGGCCAGTGCAAGTAGCTATGCATTAAAGCCTTCATCCTGAACATACAAGGATGTCCAAAATGGAATTCCCTCAACATTTTATTTAGCAATGTTTCAGGTATTACTACTCTCTGTGCATACATCCGCACGCCACCACAAATTGAATATAGTTTCACGTCTTGGTTTCGTTTTGCACCAATCCTGTTCCTATTTTCTTTACCTATTCACGGTGTTCTTTTCATTTCTGTCATGAATTTGTCCTTTTCCGCATTTTCTTTTATGTCTCCAAAGGCCAGCGTTTCGGTATCAGTCAAGACAAATCATCCGCATACTCTAGTTTTTTTGACGGTAGATATTCCATTTTTTAATCGTAATTCAATAGTAAACTAAGGCCCTATCGCCTTAGTTTATTCGCTGCGTGTATTGGTATTTCTTTCTTAGAACCGTATATCAACAGTAGTGGACGATGATATGTTTGTAGACAGAAACTTCTTCCATGAATAAATCTATGGAGGTTTTTCACACCAAATATGATTGCTAACGCTCCCTTTTCTATTTCGCTATAGTTCCTGTCTGCTGATAATAACGATCATGACGCATGGGCTATAGCCTTTTTTACTCCCATCATCATATTTGTACTGAAGTTCCTACACCGTAATCACTCGCATCTGTAGCCAATATAATATACAGCTGCGGATAAAAATGTGTTACCTATCAGTTCGATGTTAAAATGATGTTTTTAATTCGTCAAAAGCGTTCTGGCACTTACCAGTCCAGTATCGTTTTGTATTTTTCTTTAACAAATCACTTAGTGGGGCCTTTACATTGTGTATATTGGGGATACAGATATCGTAGTAATTTACTGATCCCCAAAATGTTTGTAACATAGTCACGTTTTTCGGCGTGGGCATATTTTTACCGCAGTTGCTCTGGGTGAGTTCGGTTTCCACCCGGTTTTATCTATTATATGTCTCAAGCAAACTTTTTTTCAGTAAGAACTCACATTTTCCTTCAATTCACTTAAAATTGTATTCTTTTTTCTTTTCTACAGAACATGTTCTACATGTTCGTCTGATTCACTTTTTATTAGGATATCGTCTAAATAGGCTATAGCAAAATCACTGAGCTCCAGCATTGTATCCATTACGTTTTGAAATATGGAAATGGCCACCTTTACACTGAAGTTGCTTAATTTAAATAAGCCACGATGTGTATTAATGACTAATAAGTGAGAGCATTCTCCTACTTGGATTTGTAAATATGCTTCCGAGAGGCCTAATATTGAGAATTTCCCTCCATTCAATATTCTGAACATTTCCTCAGAATTTGACAATGGGGCGTTATGAGATTAAGCAATCGTTTAATCCCGATGAGAAATCTGCACAAACTCTTCACTTGTTTTTCTTTTTCATGTAGACCGTAGGTCCTGCTGTAGATTGTACTTTCTCGTGGTTTTCAAGGTGGTATACATCGAAGCTGGCATTATCCACTAGTTCCCGCATTAAATTTCGTTTAATGCCGAAAGTACTGCGTATGACTTTCCAGGATCGTCCAAATAGATAAATCTATATATCTCTATTCTATCCGCGTCGTTGAAATTAGTAGAGACGAAATGCTTTCAGACATTCCTTGTCGTTAAGTTATTTTAATTGTGAATATTCATTGTGACCCTGTTATTTCTTGTCTGAAACTAGTTGTGTTTGGAATCCAAAGTAGCGAAAAGTTTCCTGGTCAACTGAAAACTAGGTGCTATTGTTATCAGTGTTCCCTGTTTAGTAGAATTTTGAAGTATTATTTTATCTAGTGCCTATTTCATTGCGCTGAATTTTATATCATTTTTATTTACCCCATTGATATATATATATATATATATATATGTGTGTGTGTGTGTGTGTGTGTGTCTGTGTGTGTGTGTATATATATATCAGTATGTGTGTGCGCATGTTCGTGTATGTGAAACCGTTAGCCCCGACACGTTTTTCTCTCTCCATTTTGTTTTCTTGTTCCTGTTTTTCGAAGTGTTTAGGCTCAAAACATGAAGGATTTTTCGTCAAGCTACTACACCGTGTTTGTTGTTTTTCCACCTGTTTCTCTTCTTGTTTTTGTACATTTCGACCATGTGTAAGTATGTATAATCACAAAGACGCATAGAGTTTGGTTTTGAGTTTGTGTGTGTATGTGTGTGTGTGTTTGTGTGCGCGCGCACACTCATGTGTAAATACATATCTTTCAATTTTTAAAAGACTAAAAGTAAATTTAGAATATACAATCCTATTTCAACTAGTTCTTTTTTTTGTGGGGAGATACGTGTGTTTCATCGATATATTTCGATGACCAACAATACTTTCTGACAAATAAGAAGTATTAGTAATCCTATCCCTGCATAGTGTTAGTAATAATCGATTTTTGGTTCGAGACATCAATATTTTGTTTTAAATATACCTGATGTTTTCACTTATATTTACACATGTTTTTCTACTTTTTCTTTTTTGCAGGTAAGTGATAATTCTATTTTTACAAGAACTGAAATTTTACGAGACAAGGAAGTGGGGAAGTATATAAATATGTGAGGTAAGGATATATTGCGACATTTCAATTATATTAGATATTTTCTCCGTATATACACATACCATTGTTTTTATCGCGTCTGTTTATTTGTTATTGCAATGTTGTAATTCCCTTGTTTCTGTTTGCTTCTATATCAAATTATATCAGTTTAGTGAACCAGTGCGTTAGTGGAAGTCTTTTTACTCGGCTTGTAAACAGCCTCAGGTGTCTAGACATGATCCTTATAAATAGACTGCCTATATCACATGAAATTTTATTTCGTGCATCAGCCGTTTCGCTATAGTCTCTCTTGGTGAGCTCTTCATAAAAAAAAAAAAAACGTTGTGTTGTTTATTACCGCCCAGTTGATAGCGAATGTACTTTAGATGTAACTTCAAAATAGCTTACTTCGGTTAACACCGAAGACGATCAATCTGGTTTTAAAGAGAAAAATTTATTAGCAAAACAATCTACGCTTTGTATAATGGTTGTAAATAGATTAAGAAATCGTACAGAATGATATACATCACAACATTGCGGATAATTTAGAGGAACACTGACCGACCATTCATTGAATTTAAACGGAAAACATAAACTTTCAAATATTTATCTGCAATTGATGCGTTACAGACACAAACCGATTTATTACCAATGTAAATGTAACATAAAAACATCTATATCAAAAATTTTAAATTTAAATTATCAATATATGTGTGTGTATTTGTGTGTGTGTATGTAACAAATATTTATAAAGAGATGCATATATATATATATATATATATATATATGTATATACACACACACAAGTATACATGCATTTATGCATATGTGTATCTCTATATTTATATACATGTACATATCTGTGTGTATGTATGCATAGATCCTCGCTCACATACACACGCAATAATAATCATGTATACGTGTGTATGCGTGAAAGGAAAGTGAAGATTTTGAAATTAATGGTAGTAGGTTTGTACGGAGTTATACAATGGCACAGAAAAAATTAAAAGAAATTGGATAAAAAGAAACGACATTGATATATTTTGGCTCAATATAAGCTTAAACAGCAAACTATTTTCTCTTCATATGAATAGAATTTACCGACGAACGAGATATGGAATTTGTATGTAAAATGGTGAAACGTAAACGATATTATTTAATGAATATCATTATTTTAATTACTTTGCCAAAATAGAAGATAACAACGGCTGGTTATCAGCATCAACGTCATATTTATAATCAAATTAAGTATCATTTTTCATCCTGATGTAGTTTGTGTATATCATCTCGACCCATTTCTTAATTCCGAATTATGATTCTTCAAGACGGGTTGGATAACTACACCCGCATGTATAATTACAATGTTGAATTATGTTATTAAATTCTCTGCTCTGTGATGGCTTTCGATTAATTGAATTCTATTCCATTAGGGGTAAATATTTTCTACACAGGCCCTCTTGAATAATTAATGACATATGGTCTCAGAGATGCGAATTACACAATGTGAATCTGCAGATGATTTTCAAAAGACTGTTCTCTCTTCTGCAGACAATATGATGTTATTATATATTGGACATTACAACAATTGTGGCGTCTATAGATTCTTCTTAACTGATAATGCTTTGAGGCTTCAAATAAATGTTTAAGGGGTCGGATAGCGACAGTTATTAAATAATAAATACAGTCAGCAACAAATGAAATATTTAAGAAGAAATAAATGTAATGGATAAATGGCTGAAGAATCAGCTTTTAATTGGAATGGAGAATATTAGCGGGATGTTTTGACAGCCGGGACTTATGACTAAACATAAATCTGATTTGTAACTAATGCAAACGTGCTACCAAATGTAAAATGCAACAGCTGGACAAGTGCCTCATATTTGCCTCGTGTTTATTGTTGATTTGCCGGCGGAATTTCAGTAGTATACAGTAGATTTTTATACATGTATGTATATATAATGCATAAGTATGTGTGTATGTACGTATGCATGTATGGATCGATGTATGTATGTATACGTGCATATATATATATATATTATATATATATATATATATATATATATATATATATATATATATATATATATATATAATATATATATATATATATATATATTATATATATATATAATATATATATATATATATATATATCAACATATGTATTTCTTTATGAGAGGAAAATATCTCTATTTTGTAGGATTAGAGAATCCTAGAATATACTACCGCTGAAACATGTGTTCTTTGTCGTGATGTACCAAATACATTAAGTGGCTTCTACAGACTACACTGTCATAATAGCAAATATATACAATACTTTTTTGACGTATAAGCTTGACATGTTTGTCTTATCTCAACTCATATGTGCATTATAGACATTGTGGTAGATATATAAATACCAATAGAGATGCGTTTAATAGTCCTGTATGTTACTGAAATTCTTGAATATTAAGGATTATAACACTCTGTTATACGAATTATAATTAGCTAAAACGTAAACAATAAGGTGTTGACGTTGCCTATCATTGTGGAAATTGAGGGCTCAGTTATTCAGGAAGAAAAAAGTTATTCACAGTTATTCAGGAAGAAAAAAGAAGACGCTTATGTTTCTTATTTTGATAATTAAAGTGTTCATAAGCCACTTTTATGCTCAATAATACGACCAGTGAGAGATGCGTGGTTCGAATGCGTTGATGTGACCTGCATTTTCTGTTGCTTTAACTCATATCTGACTGCGAACATATTGCTGCGCTTTCATGTAATATACGGAGAGTATTGAAGAGATAGTGAGAGAGTACTAGATACATACAAAAATATACATGTGTGTATGTGTGCGTGTGTGTGTATGTGTGTGTAAGAGAGAGAGGCAGAGAGATTGTGTATGTATGCCTATGAAAATTTGCTATATTCCTTTTTAATTATATACTGAATCATTCTGAAGCTAGTCAATATAATCGCAGGTAAAAGGCAATCTAATACAAGTGCTATCTACACAACACAATAAAAGGATTAATTACAATAGAGAATAATCAAATCTTTATCCAAATATTTCCATCTGGCTATTAACAAGGTCTCATTATGTTTGCTCTGCTATAGATGACTTCGGACTTCACAACATGTAGGTTTATTCAGTCAGTTGCAATATAAATTATTTCCTACAGTGAATTATTACAGTTTTCTTAAGATGTGTGGACATCGGTAAACATAGCATACGGATGCTTACTGGAATATTCTGCTGCCTGAAATATTGTGTAATAACAGTGTATACAATGTTGTTGTAAATTATACGGAGAAGATGTAATAAATCAGCGTTATGAAAGAGTGCATCAACTCCTTGTGTTGATCCAACCATTTTATAACTATTTTACAGAGTTTATCAATGAATTATTTTCATTAGTGTATGATTACAGCTTGTCACTTCCAGAGGATATGACCTAAGTTCGTATTATGTGAAAGATAAAAATCCCGCTGTCTCAAGCAAAGACACTTCGGGAAATAGAAAGAAACTAATTGTTAATGGAACTCTCTTGTGGTCATGGAAAGTATTCCTGAACTCTGCTTTTTATTTTTTATAGAAGTTCACGAGTTATCGGAAACCCCAAACCAGGCTTTATTATGATATTGTAATACTTGCTTAAGATATTACTACGTCCTAATTTCGACTCTACTAAAGACTATTTCATTTACTAAATACGAGCCATCCTAGTGGTTGTATGCAGTTTACTGCTTGGTAACATTGACTCGCAAATATTAACGTTATATTACAATACCATCGTAGAAACAGAAATCGTTGTAAATAAGTCATGAAGTCGAAAAGTATCTGATATCTCAAATCATCGATATCAGATGAAGTAAGATTTAGCTTATGAAGGAATATGCCTCGCTACATTTTTGTCTCTCTACAATACATACATACATACAGGCGCGCGCACACACACACACACACACACACACACACACACACACACACACACATACACATATACTTCCTACCTATACATCCATGTTGGGTCTAGAGAAAGGGGTTGTGTCATTGGCCTATGCAGACTCTCCAACGCATGTGAGACCGATGCTCTCTTTGAAGCACTAAAAATCAATACTCATACGCAAGTTATGGGTAAGGAGTAAATTCCAGAGTACTGACGTTTACAGGAAAAACAGACTTGGCATATTATTCTGTACGGGGCTTGGAGGGCTGGACGCAGCAGGGCAGGGTTGATGGGAGAAGGAAATATGCTACTTAGGTTGGCTTGGGTATGCCTGAGTAGAGGTTGCATATGCCCAGCTAGCACCAAGGACCACAAACCATTATAGTAGCGATTGAAAAAGCAGAGAAAAGAAACAGTAAGTTGGTGGGCCAGAAACTAAAGCCTGTCCATTAATGACGTTCTGCCAATTAACCGCGTCACATTTTTCTAGGTGTAATATTGGATGGATTTATCCGCATTACCATCCCAGATGTAAAAACAATACTAAATTATAAGCCTCACCTGAGTTTTTGAGAGTGTCAATAGAGTTGGGATTTTAAATATCTTTTGCCTCTGAAACGAAGGTACAAGGGTGGGATGCGTTCTTTACTATGTAGCGAATATCGTTTTCCTCAAAATAGTTCCTCTGTAACAATAAGGTCCAACAGCATGAGTGAACGAGAAGTCTCAAATGAGTGCTGCTTGTAATGTTTATTAATATGATAGCTATAGTCGCATATAACATGCATAATATGAATATACATTTTGAACATTCTGTAGAGCTGTGCAACATTTGATTATATGATCGAGATACAAAATATATTTCGTAAAACAACATTCTTCACCAAAATAGCAATGCATTATACTTCAAACAATATTTCAGTCTAATTTCTGCAATTATTGCACATACATTATTAATTATATATAATCACTATACAAAGTAATGCAAAAGTGATCAATCTAAACGTAAAAATAGTTATTAACATGAACGCTTTAAAGTTTTCCTCATTCATTTCCATTTAAAATATATTCACATGTATCAGCGACAGAAATATATTTATCTATTTAATTTAATTTAAGTAATTTATTTCCATGGTTCTCGCCTCTCCTAAAATTCAAAAATCACTCTGAGCTGTAGGTAGAGATTTACACTTCCAATTCATAGATAAAGAGATCAATTATACATGTATGCATACACACAACAGGGCGTGTGTGTGTATGTGTGTGTGTGTGTGTGTGTGTGTGTGTGTGTACAGCGAGAGAGATGTAGACAGATACGTACAAATTTAATAATATATCACTGTATAGCTACAATCACAGGTATATGTGATATATATGTGCGCACATGTAAATACACGCATTTATATGTATGGGTGTGTGTCTGTGTGGGTGTGTGTCTTCATATATGAAAAGATGGAGACAGAGAGGGAGATATGATAAATCTATAATTTGTGCAATCTTCTGCATAAAAGTTTTTGCAAATTGTTGAGTAGAATACTTCTGCTGAAGGTAGTTATTATCTTATTTTACTAAATTTTAGTTAATACAAATTAAAGTGAAAATAGATGTTAATTATTTGATAGAAATTTCCTTTTACATGAATGTAGTATATCATGATAATGATTAAGAGTGAAACTGAATTTAATTGGAGTAATATTCAGATATTTTATACTAAAACGTATTATTACTGGATTAAGAATTTATTAAGATATACATTTGAAATATCTACGTTAAAATTATGTCCATAAATTTACAATGCTTTTCTAACATCAGGCGAAGAAAATGATCACTATCATTCTGTTAGAGGGCAAACATCGTCTACATTCTCTTAGTTTCAGAGATATATTCAAAGCTCTTCATAAAGAGGAAATCTAAGCGATAGACGTCATGCTTTTCCTAAGAAATAAGTGCATTGGAATTGCATGAATCCTAATTAAGGACCACGAATTAATCTAATACACTAATTATTTCATTGTTTTGTATTTCAGCGCTCTTTCAACTTTACTATTGTGCTCTTCCTTTATTCTGAGTTTATTCTTTCCATCAGAAAGTATTGTATATATCGGCCATCTGTCACCTAGTCTGTATCTCATATATTGTATTCCAACCTAAATCTTGGTGATTTACGTTTGTTGATCTTTACGAGTCTCCAGACAGCATTAAATCAGTCTATTAACATATTGATCAGTTGATAACATTTGATATCACCGCGTACGGAATTTACAGAAAATATTTTATTATCTGCAGCGGCTCTGTAATGTGAACGATGTCACTAGTCATTTGGAAAGTAACTTACTTACTTTGCGTATTCTCTTACAAGATGTGCACTTAGAATAAGCGTTATTTTAACTGTTTGATTTACTTTGACATAGAGCCAAACGGTTTCATATTATCTAAAGTAGGGATGGTCATTGATTAAAATCTGCTACAAGCATTCATACAATTTTAGCTACCTGTGTTTAAAGATTACGCGCTACACACTTTTCTTCCAAGCACTGCAGTAAACAACAAAGTGAGCTGGAACGTTTAAACTTCGTATGCATGCACAGCAGAGTATAAGGTCAATCTGTGCCAATCTGCGCACTTTAGTTTCGTCTCTATAGCAAAAATCCGGAAACTTATTGATCAGATCTCCTATACACATAAAACAAATTTATGTTGCTCCAAGAATGATAGCATGAATACAAAATATACTTGATACCGACTGAATAATCATATACGTCTGTTGATGATTTATGATAAATTTATTATATTACTTGCATACGCCCGCACGCACACACATACATACCTACACAAAAACACACGCACATGCGTGCTCAAACACACCGCTATTTATGAACATATTCACGAATCAATGTTTGAAATGATAATAAAGGAGCACGAGTTATATCGTCAATATCCATGAAGTCCCTACAATACATAAACAAAAATATACTAGAATTCATTTTAAATTATAGCTTTTCTGATAGGGAAACTGTTACTACATGAAATATGGATGCTTTCTGCCAATAACCAGACAATAGAATTTCTTGTTTATTAACTAAAGGCATTCTTCTTTAAAACCATACATCTTTTAAACAGGTTAGACTTCATTATTCAGTATTCATACACACACCATTGCGCGCGCATAGATATACATGCATACATACAAACACACACACATATATAAACATGCATAGACATATATATATATATATATATATATATATATACATACATAGACATATATATATATATACATATATATCTATATATATATATACATACATAGATATAAATATATATATGCACATACACACACACACACACCACACACACACACACACATATATATATATATATATATATATATATATTGGAGGCGAAGACATGTCTCAATGTTCTTATGTGATGTGATCTCGACATTTGTAGGGAACGTATTGCACGGGGACCTAGCTTTGGTTGAATTGTAAACATAATACCTATATCATTTGGATAATACTGGTGGACTATTTCCCACGTGATGGAAATAATGGATCGCTCACGACAACATTACAGAGAATAGAGATTCAGCTGATTAAGTCGAGCCCAATAATCAAGCCCCATGAAGCCATTTATTATTTTAGTGATTGATCTTTGTGGCGCTTCGATTCTCGTTATGTTTTGTTTCTTGTAAGGGGACCAAAATGGGCAGCGGATGTGGAGAAAAGAAGGATGATGTTTTCGTGATCCTAGATTGAAAA
>NC_043004.1:22425477-22450477 GCF_006345805.1 Octopus sinensis
TAGATTACTATTTAACGCCACTTGTTATCGTTGACATAAACGATATTGTAAGGATTTTGAAGATTATTTTGTTACTGCTTTTAGAGATATAGATGCATCTTTAGCAAAATTGAAACAATATTACTTTTTTAGAGAAGATTGATGAAATATCACATTTCAAATTCATATTGCAATGCAAAATACTGTTTTATCTAAATACTTAAACACGATACAGAGAATAAGAGAACGGACAAAATAATTCCAGGAATATGAAGCATTATATATTTCTATGGTATCCGCACGAGAGTAGAATAAGTTTTTTGCATTAAATCTTAAAATCTGAGTATAACTCTCAATGAACACAGACGTTTATAGAAGATCTTTCTATGATATTATAATTTTTTTTATTCTTTCTATTAACAAGTTTTACTGTCAGTCAAAAACATAGTCTTCCAAGAATCATTAAAATTCTACATTGACTTTAACTACTTTGTTTAACATTTCCTGGCATGAAGTGTATATATCATGCAGATATACTTTCATATATATATATATGTATATATATAGGCAAGGAAAAATTATAAGGCAGAATGCTAAATTGAAGGTATATATATATATATATATATATATATATATATATATATATATATATATATATATATATATATACACACACGTGTGTGTGTGTGATTATATGCATACATATAAATATATATGACGTATAGATTATACATATGCATGCACACATGCACACATATAGCTGTAGAAATGAGTTGCGACGTCATGGGTGCCAAACTGTATCGACCTTTGTCTTTCCCTTGGATAACACTGGTGGCGTGGAGAGGGGAGGCTGGTATGCATGGGCGACTGCTGGCCTTCCATAAACAACCTTGCCCGGACTTGTGTCTAAGAGGGTAACTTTCTAGGTGCAATCCCATGGTCATTCATGACCGAAGGGGGTCTTTACTTTACTTTATATTAAAGATAAAAAGAGGAGACGGAGTGTACCAACAGAAAATATATATTATCACAACAATTGTTTCATCTTCAAGATGCACTGCTCTCTTGTGGAACGATGCAATAACACCAGATGCAACTTACAGTGCATAGAAAACGCATCAGGTGGGACAATAAGGCTTTAAGCAGGGAAATTTACGCTTGAGTTTAGCTATATTAAGAGATTTTAACCGTTAGACGCGAAAATTCTAAGGTTTAAATCAATGCAAAAACGTATAGACGCACAGATTAATAATTATATTCTTGCGCACATGCCAGTACGCACCACCGCATTTATGTATTTCAGTCAATCACACACGGCCACTGCAGACGTATACATCTTTAGGGCACAAAGATTCACCCACCCCGACACATACATAGATCACATCAACACTGCCTCCATGGAGCACACGCACTCACACAGATACAGCCACAGACACAATCGCACAAGCACACTAACAACCACACGTAATGCTCACAGATCACACACGCGCGCGCGTGCCCCTATTACACCCACACCACCGGACATACAAATCTAAATGTACATCAACACCCATAGTCTCACATGTCTGCAGGAAAGAACACTTATACACTCACATAATTATACACACACACACGTTCATACACAGATATACGTATGTACACATCAGGACACATCAGAGACTTCCACTTAGCACTGATATACACGCTAAGGCATAGAGAAAGACGTCAACTCACAAGACTACTCAGACAAACATGCTGGCACATAACAATAAACAGCATATAGGCAAAATCCCACACATCTGTCCATGGACTCATAGAAATGTATAGATTGATAGCAAGATGTTCACTGTTCAATGTGGATTATGGCAGCTCGGTGCTGTGTTTACAGGGTGGAAATATTTGAACGTCGCTTTCATGGCACATAACGTGTAAACCCTTCAGTTAATTTATTTATGACTTTTTCTTTAGTAAGATTGATAGGGATTCTTCGGAGCACAACCCACAGGTCCTAGTTGTGTGTTGTAGGGCTTTGCATATTTTATAAATGACCGTGAAATCTCATATTTAGTCCTGTCGGTTTTCAATTGCTATAGAAAATCTGCCAGTGATGTCACGTATTTTCGTAAGCTTAATTTTGTAACCTTATACATATACATGGATGGATAGATAGGTATAGATATAAATAGATAGATAGATAGATAGATAGATAGATAGATAGATAGATAGATAGATAGATGTATATATTCATGTATATGCCTGTATTTCTATAGATGTGCATATAGATAAAAATCAGTATGCATATATATCATATATGAGTGTATGTGTGCGGGACATTAGGAGCAAAGATTTAGAAAAGATATGTTGAAACAAGCATATAGGACTTTTTTTTCATAAAATGTTGAGATATCCAGAAATCTTTTTCTTACTATTTGTATGTGTTTCCATAGTTACTTTCATTAATTTTATTGACATACATTTTTGTGTAGGGATGGATTTTATTCTGAAACCGGAAACCTGGCGCAAGTACTTTTAAGACAGTGAACTGAAGAAATAGAAGCGAGTATACTAGTAGGGTTGTTTACCCGAGCCAGAATAGATTAAATTTTCACCCCCAAAAATCAAGGCACCAGCATTCGTTAGAAATACAGTGAATTTTCTCTGGATTGCCGTTTTAGTGTAACGACCCTGGATTACAGTTTTATTGTAATGACCCAACGGGCTACGGGCCAAAGTTGAGGTCGAGGGATTTAATCTCAAAGAACAGAGGACCGCAACAGTTACTACATGGCATTTTACTCTACGAATGAACGTCACGGTGAATTTGCATCCTAATGCCAATTTTAAGGTATCTGTGGAATAGCCCAATATTATTGAAAGGAAACAATATTACGAGAAGTGATTTCTCAAACGTTCATCTGTTGTACCATAGAAATGTCTTCAATTATACTTCTACAGAGCTAAGTTCCATTTCAGAGGAATAGACAGATACAGTTAATAACTGGTGATAAGCACCTTCTCTCTTATAATTCCTGGCTCACAAAATTTATCATTTTCGTATTGTTAATATAGTATTCATTACAATGTATTAGATTACTTCTTTTTTTCTTCTTTGAGATAGTACATCATTAATTATTTCTACCCCGAATGAAGACGGATATTATATAAGCCATGCTGACAAATGGAAAACAGAAGAGAAATGGTGTGTCACATGAGTGAGATAAATATACAGTATTGAAAAGATAAAGGGAAAGCTAATCAATTAATGCAAATGAGTATTTGTGAACATGTATTTACTTATATGTATTTTAATATATATGTCTGAGTGCGTGCACGCATGAATAAACATTCTGTATGTAGTTATATATATATATAGATACTTACGTACATGCACATAAACGCATACATGTATAATTCAATTTGGTTGTATATTATAGAGATTTCCCTTATATTTATGTATGTATGTGTGTATGTATGTATATATGTGAATGTATGTATATATATGTATGTATATATATATATATATGTATGTAAATATATATATGTATGTGTGTATATATATATATGTATGTGTGTATGTATATATGTATGTGTATGTATATATGTATGTATATATGTATGTATGAATATATATATAAATATATATATGTATGTGTGTATGTATATATATATGTGTGTGTATGTATATATATATATATATATATATGTGTGTATGTATATATATATATGTATGTATGTATGTATATATATATATATATATATGTATGTATATATATATATATGTATGTGTGTGTATGTATGTATATATATGTATGCATGTGTGTATGTATGTATATATATATGTATGCATGTGTGTATATATATATATATATATATATGTATGTATGTGTGTATCTATGTATATATATGTGTGTATGTGTGTATGTATGTATATGTATGTATATATATGTGCGTGTGTGTGTATAAATAAAGGTAGAGGGAAATACATATATGCATAAGTATATACATACATATATACATACATACACGCTCACACGCACCCCCTCATATATATATACATTTATACAGTTACAAATGTAATATTGGCAACATGACTTATTTTGCGAAAATATAAAAACTCTCCATTTCCAGGAGACCAATTTGCTTAACGCAAAGTGACAGAAGTTTGGGATACAGGCAGAAAGGAATGAAGTAATATGTAACGGTTGGAGCTATTCTTATTACACTGATAGACATTCTGGCAAATGTTGCAGAGAAAATGACCACAAAGGATTTATCTATTAGTGCAGTATATGATTCTACGTTGGCCCTTTATTACAGTAGGACAATTCGAATCTGGAGCCGCCAAGATTTTATACACTTTTATAACCGCCATGATATTAAACGTATTTCCTATATTGTTTAATTCTGCATGTCATAAATAATATTTGACTATCCAAACGAGAAAAATTAGGAATATATTTAGAAGCAATTCATATTTAATCTTCAATGTTATGAATATGCGGAATATTTCTGGCGAGAGAACAAAAAATCATAATTATTTTCAATTCTTGATTCTTCTCGTAGGGACATTTCCAGAGAATGAACACACACCTATTATAGACGTGCTTGATTTTATTTCGTAGACTTCATTACTGTTCCATATATGGAAAAAGAGGAGAATAAGGAAAATAAAGCGTCCAAAGAGTATTTGTCGATTTACAGTTGAGTCATTTCACAATTTTCTGATTTGTAAATCTATGTAGTCAGTAATTTAGCATTGATTAGATATTATGAAGCTAATGTTGTTGAAAAGCCTATTAAGGAGGCATTGGTACGTTACCAGCAATAAACAGTTATTACAAATATTGCATTAACAACTGCTAAACACATGCTGATTAATAATTAGGGAGCGTAAAATTATAGTGACAATATTATTGTTGATTAATATGGCGAAATTTCTTTTCATCCATTGATTTTACTCCCTCGAAAGAAATCAATAATTCAATTTCAATATCACTGTGCTACAAACAGCCTGTGTACGTCAGTGTGTGTGTGTGTGTGTGTGTGTGTGTGTGTGTGTGTGTGTGTGTGTGTGTGTGTGTAAGTGAGTCTAAGTTTATGCGCATAAATTATCTATTCAGAAAGAAAGTTTTAATCCTTGCCACACTAAATAACTGAATCAGCTGCAGTCCAGTGACTAGAAGCATGCATATATGAAGTTCATACATAGGCACACGCGCACCCACACTCATACACGCACACACACACACACACACTAACACACATATACACATTAATATTTTCATAAACCAGTATATGTTTGTATGTATATATAAATATATGTACACATATAACACAAACACATACATATACTCATTCCTGAATCCATATTGAAATATTCCTCTCTGATGTAATATTTGAATGAAGTAAGTATGTTTGATCTAAAATGGTAGCTAAATACTCGTCTAGTGGTTTTGTTAAATGGTAAGAGGGTTATGATACGCAATTCATAAATGGTTGCTAGGAAGTTGAAAGAGTTCCTTTGATAAGGGAATATTCACCAGATTCGAATTAATTCATTCATTGACATGGGAACATTCGAATATGTACCACTTCAAGCGTAACAGAAATATTCTACATTAGCCATTAGTAATTGTAAATGCATATATGATGATCTAGATATTTCTTCACCTTTATGGAAGTAAAATCAATAATGCATTTGAGTATGTGTGCGATGTGAACCGCAAATGTGTGACGTGTTTATTGCTAAGTTACCAGTGAAATAACAAAAACCTCAGTGGCATGCCAAACTAGATTGTCGTGGTAGAAGGTGTAGGATTGCAAAGCATCATGTTCATTAACACAGATCACTTATCGGCATTTACGCACATACATAATGGGTCAAACGGCAATAATATAAATGCAACAACAGAACCACTAATTAGTTGCTACACCTGCTTGAAAAAATAACTAAATTTCCCTCAAATGGTAAGTTAATCATCATGACATACCTTATTCAGCAAACACCAAAGTGACAATATTCTCCCAACACCATTCTGGCCGTGTAGCGCTACCGATTCAAAGAGAGTAGAAAGAGAGCAACTATAACACTAGTTTAATGATAGGTTGTTTTATCGATCATGATCAAAGTTTAATCTCGGCGAGTTTTATACTTAGAACGGAATGAACTTGAACAATTCCAGCAGAATATTTGTCCTACACTAACGATTCTTATAATTGTCTGTCTTTATATTCTATTATTTGTAGAAAAATCATTTTTTCTCAAACTTGGACGAGAGCGAATCTCTAGATATTTATTCAGCCAGATACATATGAAAAGGTACCGTCTGGAAAATGTGGTCGCATTAAAAAATTGTATTCCACTGCTTCTTGATTATAGGAAAGAAATCGTATGACCATAGCTGGGATACTCTGGTGCGAAGGCCTGCTCGATTAGGGTTGACATAAGATTATTCAAGAAAAGCAATTACTCGATCTTTAAATAATTTCAAAATGCGATATCTCGATAATGCTGTTATATAGAGAGCCGTAACTAAATTCTGTAAGGAACTTCTTCCACTGTTTTAACGATTCTTCCACTTCACTATTGTATAGAGAATTCTCTCTCTCTCTCTCTCTCTCTCTCTCTCTCTCTCTCTCGCTCTCTCTCTCTCTCTCTCTCTCTCTCTATATATATATATATATATATTATCAATGAGATGAGAAATAGATTTAAAATTTATGAAGATTAAGTTGTTACTGTTGTGTAATCGTATGTTAGTCTTAATTGAGCAAATTTTCAATGAAGGTTGTTCCTGTCACGACCATGTCGTACATCATTAAGACGTGGCGCGGCTATAAGAATATCATCAGTAGAGTCAAGAGAAAGTATCCAAGGGACGCTTGTATATATTAAATAATAGGTAAATCTCACATATCTGATACACTAAGGTAAAAACTTCAATTAATTGAGTTTATCAATGTAACTGACAAAATCTTGGTATTATCACATTTAACATCTTAAGAGACAATGTGTTTGCACCAGACAGCGACACGCATGTTCTTCATTGTTGCTCCTATGTAAATATTCTCAGGATTGTTAAAATGGTGCAATTGTTTCACCCTCAAAGCTTCAGTCTGTCTCCATTACAAAAGTATATATCGTATTAAACAATTCTGCGTCGCTCTCTCCCCTTCTCTCGCTATCGCAATCTCGCTCGTGCAGTCTCGCCCGCCCTACTTTCTCTCTCTATTACAACTTATTTTCATTTAACGTGCAACCAAATATATTATATGAAAAGCGACTACACTGAAATAAAGTTCTAAAAAATATTTACTTCTTAGTTAACGATTTAATTTTTTATTGACTGTCAATATTTGTTGCCGGAAAACATTAAAGAAGGTTATTATTTAGAGCAATCATTGAGACGGTTGCAAAGAAAAACGATGAATATTTGCATTGGTCGTGTAAATTCAGTATTGACAAGTATGGTTTATTAAAATGTGTGATGCAATAGCTGAAGGTTATAGTGAACAAAATAATGAAATGTTGATGACCTTTGATCTTTTTTTAAAGAAAATACTGAAATGAATGAAACTGTTACAAACAGAAATCAATAACTGACGGAAAACATTAAATCCACTTGCTTTCTCTTATCTTTTCCCATCAATACAAACAAACACACTCACACAAACACATATACATTACTCATTGTTTCTGTTTTTCCCATTCCACAATTTCTTGTCGGAGACCGCTCAAAGCGGTTCTTATTTCAATAAGGAGAAATACTGCATAAGGAGTAGGATTTTTTCCCACGTATGAAAACAGTTATACCATAATGGAAGAAATTGTTAGGGACAGACTGTATGTCGTACAATACGAAACGGCGTGTATGTGTATGTATGCAAACGTTTTTTGTGTGTGTATGTTTGAATGAGCACGAATTAAAAAATCCCAATGCAAATTATACAGTTTATTACATTTGTTTGAATCCAAAGGTGAGCTGCATCGCGATTCTGAGTTTCCCTTTTAGCACAGTGAAAGTAGAAACGGGAAATTAAAGGTAGCGACACATCGAAGACACAATATCGATTAAACGAACACTCACTTAAATAAGCTTTCTCTCTCTCCCTTTCTGTCTACTTCTGTTTACACACACACACACACACACATACACACACACACACACACATATATATATATATACACACATTCATATACATAAATACTTATATACACATATGTCTTCATATATACTTATATATATATGCATATTTATATGCATATATATGCATAAATATATACATATGTATATATATATATCCTATGCTCACACACATACACACTCTCACATTCACACTCACACTCACACAGATGCACCGGAATAAAGGTACACAGTTCATTAACGGTTTTGTTGTACACACGTTCCTTATATATCATGTTTGCAATGATGAGTGTCATTTCCAGGAAATTGAAATTTGTATTAATAATGAAAATTTGTTTGACAATGAAATTGATGATAAGAAATGAAATAAAGAATTATATTTATATAGCATTTCTGCAATTTCTGTTGGGTGTTTACATGTCAAGCAAACATTTGCGATTACTTTGCACAAACGATAGCAAAATGTCGCTTGATATTCGGAAAATCAATTATGAATCAATATATAAATATATATACATAAGGCGGCAAGCTGGCAGAATCGTTAGCACGCCGAGTGAAACGCTTAGCATTATTTTGCCCGGTTTTACGTTCAGATTTCAATTTCCTCCAGGGTCCACTTGATCTTTCATTCCTTTCAATGCCTCTCACAGGAAATTGCTGACCTTGTGTCAAAATTTGAAACTTATTACTACATCGACATGTTTGTAAGAATATAGAAGAGTGTGTGTGCGTGTGTGTGTGTGTGTTTGTTTGTAGATATTCATACTCACGTGTACTATGAATAACCTACAGACAGAGCAGAATATATTTGACTAATTATTCTATTTATTTTTTCCTTAGCTTAGACTATTTGATATTCTCAGTGAAAAAATTTCACATTCCTTCAGTGATTTCTTTTTATAGATTATTAGTGTAAAGAAATCAATTATATAATTGAAAGCGGATCACATAAAACATATGCAGACAAATACGGACAAAAACAAGAAACTTAATTGGTTCAATGAATAGAAAACTAATGTTGGAATGTTTCTAAAATTTTGCGGTTCGTTTCGCCTGAAATTATGTGAATAGTGACGTCTTTGGTTACGGGTTTCTATTTGTGATAGTAACTTTTACAAAAGGCTATCTAACTGGATGTGGAGCAAAAATGTATGCATATAGATATATGCATATATATATATATATTATATATATATATATATATATATATATATCAACATGTGATCTCTTGAGCACCACCAGCTCAAATATCTTTTCCTCTGTCTTCCCTTCTTGGGATCTTTCCTTCTCCTTGTTTCCGACGAAGAGCTCCGCTGGAAACGTTAAACCCTCCTTCCCTTCTTTCCTGAGCGTCAATAATACTTTAATTGTTCCACGTCCTGCGTTGCTGTGTTTTTTTTCTCTTTTTTTTCTGTGTTTTCTTGTTTGGATTAACTTTATATATATATATATATATATTATATATATATATATCTATATATATATATATATATATATATATGCGTTTGTGATTGTGTGTGTGTACGTGACGGCTGTCCACTCTTGACCGAAGTAGATCATCATTAACCACTGTCTGCTGATGACTCATGAGCACGTCCACACATATTTTTGATGACGCTTCACCACACTGGCGGTGCATGTTTGAGTAACTCGCTTAAAGTCTGCGTGAAAAATAAGTATTGCTTGCTTACCAGCCACATAGTTCCGGGTTCAGTCCTACTGCGTGGCACCTTGGGCAAGTGTCTTCTACTACAGCCTCGAGCCGACGAAAGCCTTGTGAGTGGATTTAGTAGACAGAAACTGAAAGAAGCCCGTCGTATATATGTATATATATATATTATATATATATATATATATATATATATATATATATATACACATATGTATGAGTGTGTGTGTCTGTGTTTGTCCCCCCAATATCGCTGGACAACCGATGCTGGTGTGTTTACGTCCCTATAACTTAGCGGTTCGGCAAAAGAGACCAATAGAATAAGTACTAGACTTACAAAGAATAAGACCTCCAGCATGGCCACATTCACATGACTGAAACAAGTAAAAGAGAGAGAATACCTACTCCTTCCTATATTTATTTCTTCTATTACCAGTGATGACAAGCATTACTTTTCCAGTTGATTTCCCATATTCCAAATACATTCAACGGTTTATATGTTCCTGTCCATATGTATGTATACATTCATAAGAAGCGTTTCAAGGATTCTGTCCCTGTTGTAATTCGATCTCGATCTTCAAAACTTGTATTACTGCCAGGTGACAGAAGCAAGTGGAAGAAACCAATATACGAAGGATGTCACACATACCGTGCAAATTCAATAAGCTGAGCAAAGACCAGAAGTTGCCTTTAAGGTAGAGCAAGCATATTTAGATATTCATTATTATTCAGGTCACTGCTTGGAATCGAACTCGGAATCTTGGGGTTAGTAGCCCGCGATCTTAACCACTACACCATATGCCCGGGGCGTAGTGGTTAAGAGCGTGGGGTACTAACCCCAGAATTCCGAGTTCGATTCCAGGCAGTGACCTGAATAACAACAATAATAATAACATCGAAAAATACCTTAGGAATGAGAACCAAGTTTCGAAATTTCCCCAAGACACCTGATGAAAGCTGGAGGAAATATCAGCCGAAACGTTGTGTTAACAACAAACAAGATGAGGACAACTATCCGTGAAAAGTAAATAATGTAAATAATGTATATAATTGTTCATCTCTTAAATATAGAACTGTAATAACATTCACATTTAAACATCTACCGACTGAATATAAAAATACAAACACACATACGCAAGCATATCCATGTATTAAATATATATACACACTTAGATATACGTGTATTTATATGCATGTGTGAATGTGTACACGTTGTATACAGATACACACAGTTATATATATATACACAATATGGCCGGCTAGTCAGGGACAAACATGACCATCACAGACGGAGTCACTTGTAATTGATTGTTCCTATGAACAGGAGACAGACAGTGACTCATGAAACCAGCGGGAGGCATACAAAGTTCTATGCAAAATCTACAATCCAAACGCGTGTTTTCAGCACAGGGATTAGATCTTTCGCGTGATGAGTCGTTAAAGGTTTTCAAATGTCTCGTGAGTACAGTGCGTCGATTGCAGACTTCCCCGCATAAATCATGTAAATAATGTGAATGTTATTTATCGAACTAGCTCTAAATTTGGGAATTTACTTTTCGTGGATTCACGTCAAATGTATGTGAAATATGAATATAAGATATGCAAGTATGAAAATAAATAACAGAAACTCGCCGCAAGGCGAACGCACAGCAGCAGAACTACCATCCGAATATAAGATATGGAGCTATGAAATTATTTTGTCCAATATATCACATTTAGTAAAAATAAATCTTCCCATTCAAGTACATATTGAAATATAATTATATACTCACAAATACTATATTATAGGACAGACATTCATATGCAACAACCTCATTACCATTTGATTTAGAATGAGCCATTCACTGCTTTACTGAATTTCTTATGATTAGTGTAACAAAACACGACTATATATTTAGTCTTATTCTTTGAAAGCATGTGTCGTCCTTCCATTGCAAACTATTTCTTTTTCTCAAACCACTTTAGCTGATCCGATTTTTTAATGATGATAGATTTTGCTATGTAAGAGCTTTGTTTGGCATTTCTAATGGTTCAAATGGCCATGAGTGATCAAATTATGTGACCATATGGCGTTCTCAGCCTGAAAATACACCTCTTTCCCACAGGTGTTCGCCAGGTCCTCTACAGACTAAGAACAGTGCCTATGTGACTAATATATTCAGGGATGATGGATCAAATTTTTAACCGGGACGGTCTTGTATTATCATTAGGATAACTTTGAAGACACATTCGAAATTTTACAGGTATGCTCTGAATATCACATATTTTATTTTAAACACTTTTAAAATCTCTTTTGATATCTGAATTCAGTTCAGAATGTTAAATATTATAACTAAAACAAAACTTAATGTATAATAGAGTAAGACCAGCGAATAGCGAGTTAAAGAAAATATACTTAAATAAGATTTCAAATAATATAAATTAATTCGCTAAACTTTATCTTTTATATTTCAGATAACTTAAATCTAGATAACTTAAATCAAGTGAAAAATCTCCCCCAGCGATTATAGCAGAAAATATCTTTAGAACTTATTGAACAATGAACACATTCGAAAAACCTATTTCTATAGAATTCATCTTAATCAATAGATTTTCCAAATAACATATGAATCAAATTCCTTATGTATCATAAAGAAACTTGCAAATAAACAAAAACATTAAACTAAAGAATATCATTGTAAGAAACCATATATTCAGAAATGATGTTCGGATTTAGAGATATGACATCGTTGATGTGAAGGTATCTAAATTAGAAACACATACTTCTTGTGAGATGTCAACATTTCATTGCAAAAAGAAATGAAAACAGAAAGGAATATATTAAACATTAAAAGATATAACTTCTCAAGTGTTAGATTTGCATGAGGTGCAAATACAAGCATTTCTCTCATATATTCATTGTCAGCACTTCGTAACATTTGATATCGACACATATTCATATGGTAAAACTTACATTGAATATGGTAATAAATATAGAAGTAATTGTGACAGAATATCTCCATATGAGCACATAAAACATTCAAGTATTTATACAAATATACATTTATACATGTGTGTGCATAAATATATAGAAGTGGAATCATGAATAAATATGAAGTATATATATATATATACACGTATATGTATATCTATATATATATATTCCCATAGATAGATAGATAGATAGATAGATAGATAGATAGATAGATAGATAGATAGATAGATAGATAGATAGATAGATAGATAGATGGATAGATAGACAGACAGTTCGGAGAAATAAGCATCGGATATGCTTTGTCCCACGCAAAACACTATATGATCTGCTCGGAGATATTGCAAGCTCTTCTGAATACATCACAATGGCGGGAACCCTTCTGTGTTATATATCAGTGTCACAAGTGCTTCGCATCTTAGCCTCTATGCTTTGCCAGAGTGGAGCAACGAATAAGGAATTAGTTTTCGCCAGTGAAAGGGTTCAACCTAAGGTCTCTTGTGTAGTAAAGCCAATTTGAGCGTGTCTCACCTGCTATGCCTATCTTTTCAGCTGTCTGAGAATAATAGCGCACAGTTCTAGCTTGAAGCTGTTGCAATCAACTTCTTTATATGATACAGCTGCGTGAAGTACCTTCAGCGATGATTTATTGAGTGAGCCCTAGTTTTCATTAGCTGCTCAAAAATCACGAATCTGCTCTTCCAGAGCGTTACATTTTCAATCAGTATGATTGGTTTAGTGGTTCTGGAGAGCAGGTACATGTCTGTTTTCGACTGACGTCATCACTACTTGCTCTGTGAAGATGAGTCTATCATTCAGGTCTTTTTATATCTCCCAATCAGAGAATGAATTCCAAAAGAAAAACAGCTTCCCATCTGCTGCGTTCGAATTAGGAGCCCTGTCACACCTCATATCTATATAGATATACATGTACATTTGTATACATATGTGCTTATTTAAGCCTATAAAGAACCCCTTCGGTCCTGAATGACCATGGGATTGCACCTAGAATGTTACATTCTGAGGCACAAGTCCGTGCAAGGTTTTATGAACGATTAGCTGTCGCCCATGCATACCAGTCTCCCCTCTGAACGCCACAGATGTTAGCCAAAGAAAATGCAAAGGCCGATACAACTTGACACCAGTGACGTTGCAACTTATTTCTAAAGCTGAGTGAACTAGTGCAACGTAAATTAAAGTGTCTTTCTCAAGAACACAACACAAAACCCAGTCCGGAAATCGAACTCACTATCTCATGATAGTGAGTCCGACGCTCTAACCACTGAGCCATGTACCACTCACGCGCACACACACACACGCGTCCAAAGACTCACAACATACACATACGCACACACACACACACACACATACACGCACACACGTATATATATATATATATATATATATATATATATATATATATCGTCTGCTCCAGCTCGTATCCGTGCTCTGGGTTCGTCAGTTTCCATCCAGTCTCCTCAGCTAATGTTTGTGTCGAAAGTGACTTTGGAGTCCAATTCGGTGGTGAAAGAGTCGAGGGCAGAATTCGCACGGAATGGTCGGTGCACGTCGAGGATGTTGAAGATGCTCCTTTCCTCTCCTGCATTTTACTTCCCCGTTATTTTGTCTATTCTACTCGAAGGAGCTGGACCCATTCCGGTGTGCAGTCCTCTAGGTTGTCCAATCCATGGTAATCTGTTCTCATGAATATGGCGGGACGTTAGCGTGAGCCAACGTCCGTTTGAACTGGTCATTAAACGGCATTTCGGATCTTCTCTAGGTCTTTTTCCGAATACAAGGTCTCCTTAGAGCATGATCCTTGGGAGACGAGAGGGCTCCATTCGCGGGACGTGACCTACCCAGTAGATACGATGGCAAAGAATGGTGGATTAGACACTTGGCAGTGAGGGCCGGCGAAGAACCTCGTTGTTAGTAACGTGATCTTCCCATTGTATGTTGAGGCCGTGTCGTAGCTTCGTTTGCTGGAAGCATTCAAGGCGCTTGAAGTCACGGCGGTAGAACGTCCAAACCTCATACGCGTAGAGTAGAATTGACAGGACAATGTCACGGAAGACCATGGTCTTTGTCCGGATAGTCAGTGGGTGATTGAAGAATACACGTTGGCTGAGCCTGCCGAAGGAGGAGTGGGCTGCCCCAATCCGGTTCTCCACACCCTTTCCACAAGTGGAGTCTTCGACAGGATTCTTCCAAAGGACATGAAGTGTTCAACTTCTTTTTGGGATTGGCCGTTGATACTAATGCTTGTGGGTGGACACTTCTGGTCTGGTTCAGGTTCGATCAATGTCTTTGTCTTTAATGTGTTTACCTCCATACCGAAGCGTTCGTAAGCCGCGTTGTAAAGTTCGGCCGTTCTTTGTAGGTCATCTGCGCCTCGGAGTGGTATTGTCGTCGGCATACAGCATCCCACGGACTGCGATGGCGGAGATCCTCGTCTTTGCTCGGAGACTTGCGAGATTGAAGAGTCCGCCATCCCAGCAATAGCGTATGTTGATGGAAGGCGAGTCTATTGGGATTTCGTTGAACATGGCAGCCATGTACAAAGAGAAACAGGTTGGTGCCAGAACGCATCGTTGCTTAAGACCCCCAGTGATGGGAAACGGGTCTGTGAGGGCATTTTGATGGCATACCCTACCCACCAAACCATCGTAAAAGGAGCGTACTAGTGCAATGAAGTCATCCGGACCTCCAAACTGAGCAAGGGCGGCCCACGTTGCAGAACGGGGGATATTATCAAATGACTTAGTGAGGACGTCTTACGGGAGGATAAAGAGATGATTGAGTAGGATGCGGACGGAGATCTTGCTTGCAATACTCAGTAGGGAAATGCTACGATGGTTGTTGCAATCCTCATTCTCCTTTCTTGTAGATGGTGATGATAGTTGCATCGTGGAAGTTGTTAGTGGGAGGGGGTATTGCTTTCCCAGATCTTGGGGATAAGGGGCATTAGATGATTCTCACCTCAGGACCTCCGAGCGTGAAAAACTCAAATGGGATGTTGTCTGGTCCTGGATTTTCTCCGGCTTCATGCGCACAAGTGTCTTGTTGAAATCTTAGCGTGAGGGTGGCAGGGATATCCAATGACGGATGGGGAGCCGTGGAGAGTTTTGGAGAAGATCGTCCGAGTGCATGAGTGGTCGTTAAGTAGGCACATGAAATGGGACTTGCAGCGACCGAAGGGTCGGTTTGATAGACATGGTAACAGCTGCTGCCATATCAGAGGAAACTAACGTTTCTTTTTCCTCTGGTATACACCATTCAGTCGTCCAGTGTAATCTAATATAAACTGCCGTTAAACATAAATGTAGCTAATTCGTTGTTGTTATCGTTCTTTGCTTCATATGTTTACCTAGATAAAATGCTAGGAAATACAGTTAACCAAGCAGATATTGACACTCCTTTTCATATATTTATAGGAGATTTAAAATACGTAGCTGCAGCCGTTTCCCTCTGACCGACTATTCATATGTGCCTTCGTGTAAATAGACACGACAGTGACATCACATTTAATCAATAAAACATTAAAATTGTCGATTTTTATATGAGATAATTTACTCTTCCGCAATAATCCCTATAGAATTGGTGATGAAATAAATAGCATATAACTATCTCCCTATGTTTAAGTGCTTTACACAAGATGGATAGCAAAATGGGGGACCGATTTTATTTGACATGTTTTCATAAAATAGTTCTCTTCTCAGAAACTTTTATGCTGATGATGATGGTGGTGATGATAAAAAATGAGTGTTATATTATGATTTATTTTATAAGCTTCTGAAATTAATTGTAGAGAATTAATGTCGTTTACGTACGAGACTTTTAATCCCAAACTAAAACAGATCTCACTGCAAACCATAAGATATTTTGACAGTAAATTATGAGGAATGAAAACAGGAAAATAATTGCAATAGTGAGAATTATGGGGCAATACAAGTGTGTACGGATGCGCATGTGTGTGTTTCGTTGGCATTCCACTCTGTTTTCTCACAGATAGCATTTCATACAACGTGTGACATCATGAAACGGTGAAGAAGTTCTTCAGTAAAGAAAGAGAAGAAATATACAGGTAACATCAGAGATATATACGAGTTAGGAAAAAGGAATTTAGAACATAACAGAACCATAGTGCCTATTGTTACTGGATTCCAGGAAAAATAATTAACATTTGATAAATAGAAATGCTTAAGAGATTTAGGTCTTCCTTATAATTCTATAATTTATTAACATACATTCTGAGAGAATTACTGGTTTGATGACGCGTGCTAAACACTTCCATTAATAGAACAAGGCCTGAAATTTTGGGAGAGGGGCTAAGTCGACCTCTTCGACCTCATTGTTCAACTGGTACTTATTTTATCTACCTCAGTGCTCAGCTAGTACTTATTTTATCGACCCCGAAAGGATGTAAAGCGAAGTAGACCTCGGCAATATTAGAACTCAGAAAGTAAAACCGCATGAAATTATAGTAAACACTTTGCTCAGCTTGCTAACGATTCCACCAGTCTATATGTTCACAGATTCAAATACACTTCACTTGTAATATGATAGGTTGGTTTATGTCGGTACTTGTCTACAACTTAATTGTATCGTTCCACAAAGGAATAGAGAGCATGTCCACCTCTACAGATGTTCAATGGTAAGCGCCAAATATGATTGGACGTAATATTAGGAAATGTCTCTCTACCTTCCGTGCATTTTTTTATATTTTAGTGGTGGAATGATTGAATGGGGAATCAATTAGTTATATTGAGGTCTATTACAACAGAATTAGTGGATAATTTTATATTTCTTTCCGTTTGCTATAAAATATTGATTATTGAGAATTTTCTTATAGCGGAATATTTAATTCGAATTAATTTGTAAAGTCATATATTACTTTTCTGGAGAAGAATATCTAATGGATGTTGATAATTGGATGCGTTATAGGTCAATTTATTAAGCTCATATTTACTGTAGAATGTGGTGAGAATGCACGTTGAGATACCAAATTTTTAAAAAAGGCTACCAAATTTTTTCTGATCTGTCACGTACTACAAAAATGTATCTTCCAACGGAAGAACATGCAGATTCATTAGTAAAAAAACAAGTCCCTATAGTAAATAAAAAAAGCGGGGTTATTATTACACCTTGAGTAAAAAAAAGAACCACTATTACATTATTTTTGGTAAGCAAGCAAAAGTAAATCAATAAAAAATGTGTATATATAAATATTTGTTTTTCGAAACTGGATCTCGAAGATCATAAATGCTATAAATAATAGCATGTAAATATTTTGACAAACATTTCGAAAAGCGTGTTGACAAAATAGTTGTGGGTTTCAATTTTTTCTATCAAAAAGTTCCAAAACACAATTCTTTTTAAAGTTTCTCTCTAAAGTTTATAAATTCTAATGACGTAATCAATATATATATATATATATATATATACACACAATAAACAGGCGTACATACATATAGTTTTATGCACACACACACATACACACATATATGTATGTATATATATATATATATATGATAATCGTCACATCAACACACAGCAAAATCCCTCTGTTGAATTTTAAGACCAGAGTTTAAAACGTAAGTGACAGATACTATTCAAGTTCCTTCTATAAGTTTGCCCTTTGGAGTCTGATTCTGAAGGAATGTTTTAGTGAGCTAGCATATGTCTTTTAAGTCCAGATATTGTCTTACACACACGCGCACACACAAACACACAGATACATGTATATGTATGTATGTATGTATATATGCATAAATGTATGTACGTATGTATTCATGTATGTATGCATGAATACTCGCATGCAAGTATGAATATATGTATGCAGAGATGTAGGTAGAAAAATTGATAGATGTAGATGCAGATATGAGTTGTCGTAAATTCTACTTTGAAAACATTTTACAATATTACGAAACGTTTTGCAGTTTTGCTGTAATGATGTTTAAAGGCTGTAGGAGGTAAGCTTTCAATATGTACATCCATTAAATAACAGCCTTTTTATGCATTCTTAGATCACCTGATGTGTTTCGTTCTCTACTGCTAAAGGATATTGCAGAGACTCTCGTATAGGGAAATATATTTCACTTTGTGTGTAGATGAGTTTATTCAAAAAACAGCGTTGATTACATGGCTTAGTCTTATTTTATTGGGTTTGTCAAAACCTCCGTTTGATTTTTTTAAAACTGGAAATAATACACATGATGAAAACAATTATGTTTAGTGATTTGGATCAATAAGGAAAAGAAAGGCACAATCAAGACAGAATTGGAAGCTGGGGCATTAAAGCAAAGGCCAGCAAATACAGGGGAGGTGACATCAACCCCATGGACCAAGTTTGGCGTCAAAATCTGTAAACTCTGTGAGACACCAGGATTATGTGCACGTACTCTTACATAAACAAAATGCGCTCAATGCAGGTGTGCATATGTATATGTGTGTGTGTGTGCCTGTATATATATATATATATATAAATATAAATATTCAAGGAATATTTTACAATAAAGTAAACAGACAAGTATATATATATATATATATATATATATATATATATATATATATATATATATATATATATATTATATTAAATTAGAGACAAAACCACTATTAGGCAAATCAAACAATGAAAAACTTAAGCCAATACATATGATTATTTAATTTATATTATTTAAATATATAACAAAATTATTATATGTATATATATATATGCATATGTGAATCTGTATGTGTGCTTCTGTATGCATGTACACATGCGCGCATTTTTGGGTGAATGTGCATGTACATATACGTACATATACGTACTGTAATTATAAATCCAATACATTCGCGTGTCGGTTCGTGTATTCTTATCACAGATTTTATAATTGTTGAGAGAGATGTCCCAACGTAAAACCAATGGCTGTATTGTTAACCCACAAATTAAGGATACTTATCCACCAATGTTTTGTTGAATACTCATCCCCATTGTTCTACATAAATGTCTGTATGTATATATATATATATATATATATATATATATATATATATATATATATATATCCTAGAGGATACCGTGATATATAATCCTAGCGGGTACCATGTTTGCTATTATCGGTTATCAAATGCAGGCTGGCCACAGTAATATTAATGAAACTCAAGTCAGTTACAATTTATTATACTTGGTAAGACGTCACTTGGCAAATATCCTTATAAGGACTGCATAGTTCCCGTGTGCAGTGCTCTGCGGTAGAAACATGCGGTGGTCTTGCGGAAGAACATTATGATTAACTGTATAATAAAACTTGAATGTGCAATCCCCCGTTCTTCTGATCTTTACTAATTATCCTTACATATTCCACTGATGAGGCAAAGCATTTCTTATGCAGAGTCAGAAATCTGGAATTTGGTATTATCCAGTAATTTTTCTTGCTAGTTAATTTTGTCTTTTTATCTTCTCTCCTGGTGCTGTATGAACATTTAATGTGGTTTCAGAGTCAAGTTTTGGCTACTATTTCCAGTTACCCTAAATTATAATTATATATATATATATCTACCCGTGTAGATACGCACTAACACTAAAATTCCCCAGTCGTACACTAACATCTGTTAATTTGACAGAAGTACGCGTTTAGACCAGAGATGTTCTTCCATCAGCATATTACAAAACTCTTTTGTTTTTTTTTGTTTTTTGTTTTGTTTTCCGTTCAGTAAACATGGAAATATGTACGTAGGATCAATTCGATGACATTTTCAGACGCATCAAAATTCTATTCTCTATTTTGTAAGAAACCAGTTGATGTGTCTCATTATGTGAGACATAATTCACATTCCCACGCATATACGTGCATCTCACTCACATATTAGTGCATCAACGGCTATTACGAAGCATTAAGTAATGCGAATCACAATCAAAATATTTTTGTACATGTTTTTATAGATAGATAGACGGAATCGAAAAGTGGCTAAAGCATAATAAAATTAATCTTGTAATACTTTTAGATAAATTTAAAGATAAATAGTGGGTGTTGTTAGACATTTAAATATGTTAAATGCTTTTTACATTTAATCCCAGTCGGTTTTCACTATGAGAGCTAATAATAGTAAATAAAAAAGTTTTAGGATGTTAAGCATAATAGTGATCACAATGTATAAGGAATTCTGTATGTTCGAATGCAATATGGATATATGTAAATACTTTAGAGAACAATAGTTTTGAATAAAAAATAAGAAAGGAATAAATCTGTTATAGAATCTTTAAACACTGAATGCAAATTATGAGTTATTGATTTAATAGAGAAATAACAGGACGTGAATATTAAGGAAATAGTGTGTTTGTTCTAGAAATTTAATTTCTCAAAAGTTATTTGTCCTGCCAACATATTATAAAGGAGACCGTTTATTTAACTTTTTTTTCATTATCATCTATTTCTGTTTGAATAACTACTTCATATAACTTGCTTTCCTCTTTTAAGATATTGGGTCACTGCGGATTTCTAAGCATCGAATTATCATTTACAATTTTCCGATAAAATATTTTCACACGTCTGTAAAATTGTAATGTCGGCTTTATACATACATACATACTACATACATACATACATTCTTCCCCACCAACGCTTGACAACTGTTTCTAGTTTGCTTATATCTCTGTAACTTAGCGATTCGTGGAGGGTGATGGAATGATATAATTACGACACTCAAAAAATATGAGAGAAGTGAATTGAAAACTGAAAGGAAGATGAAACTAGTGTTTAAAAATTTGCCACAACTCTGGTAAAGGGCCTGTGTATGTGTGTGAGCGTATGTGTGTGTGTATGTGTGTGCGTGCGTGTGTGTGTATGAGCCATGAAAATCAGGAGGCATAAGAGGTGAATATATCTAACTCCTTGCTGTTCTGACGACTACCAATATTTACGTTTCTAGATGTCTATTCCATATCGAATTCATGAATATTATTTTATTTTTTATACTTATTTTGAAACATTTTCTGAAAGAAAATTTATATTTAGTTTTACTACTTTACTTCATCTTCTAACAATTTCCAGTTTTCTGTTTACATAAAGGCTGCTGAATGTCCTAAACGTACAGGCAGCGTCTTAATTTACATGATACGAAATGTATTTATTATTTATATTATTTGTTTACTTTTAATGGTCATACTAATCTAATTTTATCTAGTATCGATCGTCTTTATATTTAAAGTAGAGTTGTGTATGTATAAGCATTAGTGTAATTACAAGGTCCTACTGATCTGGGAGCAAGCGTACTTTATTTACATTGATTTGTAAATGTACAATCGTATCGCACAATGTGTAGCATGCATATTGGCGCGCAGATATGCAAATCAATTTATTATACACTGAAATTAACTATTATTACTCGAGGAAACGGCCGTAATCTTAAGGATAACGGGTGGTTTTTAATAAATGTATTCACCTCAACTCCAAACAGTTTATGTGTTATATAGATGATATGAAATAATTTCATGGATTAGACATCTCGAATTTTTTCCGATAAAATGTTTTCACACGTCTATAAAATTGTAATGTCGGCTTTATACATACATACATACTACATACATACATACATACATACGTACACACACACACACACACACACACACATATATATATATATATATATATATATATATATAATATATATAACATATTATGGTTGCACAAATCAACTACAGTGTCATTACCGCAGTTAATATATCTATATATATGCGCTTGCACCTATGGGTTTCTACGCATTTATATTTTTACATGCATGTTTCCTTATAAACATGTCTTTTATCTAATGACACGTAATCTAAGCAATTTGAATATCAATAGAATCGTGTTTGTTCCTTCTTGAAATAAGTTTTTATGAATGCCTTACATTTACCCAATTCCTCGCCAATCTGCGCCATTTTATTGTTTTCCGCGATAATATTATTTAGAGTACAACGTTTTGTATGCATTTATCGGCGGGAAACATGATTGATGAATATTATAAAATATGTGACAATAGAGAATTTCAGAGTTTGTATACATCAAAAACAATAAACTCTCTTCACCATTGGATTGGCTGTATCCTCGTAGCTTTAAATAGGTTTGTGTGCATGATACGCCACGCACACCACACATGAAGTCAAGTCAGAAAAACAACGAATGAACTATTTTTCATTTCAATAACAAAAGATATGAAAGACATGAGATTCCAGATTCACGTGATGTTTTATAATGTTTTATATACGTACTTCATGAAAATCTGATTATCCTAATGGATTACACTAAACACGGTTTCGCTCTCTCACACTCACTCTCTCTCTCTGTTTCGTTCACACTCTAACTGTCCTTCATCAAGCTATATTTCTTTCCTTTTATATACATATATATATATATATTATATATATATATATATATATATATATATATATATATATATATATATATATATATATATATATATATATATATATATATATATATATATATATGCATGCATACATACATACATATGTATAAAATATTACATATTTATATTTACATACATATATGATACATGACAGACACACACACACACTTAAACACTTTCTCTCTCTTACTCTCCTCTTTTCCCCTCGCGTGAAGTATATGTTCTACATTTCAGATATTGTAAACCATTTCTCAAAACCAACCTCTGTCTTCTACATTTTCTTATCCCTTGAATGTATATCATGTTCATATAACTTTAAATATTCTGGATAATATATATACCCTTTATCTATATTTGGATTAAATTAATTCCTATGAATTGTAAAATACTAATTACTTTTCTATATTACCTACCAACTGTCGCTTGAAATACGGTGTCTTAACACCTTTCATCCAAAGTTTAATTTGCGTTAATTTTAATTCTAGAAAATGTTGTAACGTATGTTTTCTTATAAAAATAGACATTAGCTTTGAATTTATATATGTGTATATATGTATGTATATATGTATGTATGTATGTATGTATCCATCCATAGAGAGAGAGAATCAACATATGAGATTCTGTGGACAGCATCTGTAAAATTATGAACTAATTTCGGGCCTCCAGAAACTGCTATCGAACTTGTAATACCATGCCATCTCCCACTTAATTTTGCTTCATTAACATATATGAGTTACACAGATTAGCGTGTGGAAATTGTGGTAACTGCATAGACAAGGGTGTAAATATATTTAAGTATATAGAAACAATTGAGCAAATGAGCAAAAATATAAATGGGTGTGCAGGTATTGATTCCTTACGGCCGTTTCTGCCAAGAGGCAACAAAATCTATCAGGTTATCACCATCACTTCATTGTTATGCAGGAATGAACAAACAAAGCTTGGATAATAGATGTGCCGCTAGGTTTCTTCAGAGAGTCTAATTGGCATTTATGTGAAGAAGCCTAGGAGCACATCCCTTATCCAAGCCTTGTCTGTTCATCCCTGCATTACAATGAAGTGATGGAGATAACCTGGAAGATTTTGTTGCCTCTTGGCAGAAACGGCCGTAAGGAACTTGTACCAGCACGCCCATTTATATTTTTGCTTAGTTGCTCAGTTGCTTCTATATACTTATATGTATTCACACCCTTGACTATACAGTTACCAGCTTTTCCTACACGCTAATCTGTTTAAATCATACATGTGTGTACATTCATCCAATACATTTAAATAAATAGACATACTTGAATGTTTTCATATTTGCCGTATGTATATATATATATATATATATATATATATATATAGTGACGTATATTTGCCATTTGAATATGGCTAACTTCTAAGGATGGATGCTACTGTAGTTTGTAGCCCCAGCAAGACACATCCTCCTGCTGGCTATAGACACACTTTCTGTGCCCTATCAGTATTTGTGAAGGGAAGTCATCCTTCCGTCTTCAACTTATGATACACACGGTTTCGAGTTTCAAGGTATTGACCTATCATTGGCGTGTGACAATCATAGTTATCGATGAGAAGTCAGTTTCCCTCACAAATACATATACTTTTTCCAGTATCGATTGACACTGATATTCAAAAAGTGAAATCAAACAATGATAAATCTCAGAGCGAGTTATAAACAGTAGCGGTAACACATCGTGACGTATATTTGCCATTTGAATATGGCTAACCCTGTAGCATCCACCCTTAGGAGTTAGCCATATTCAAATGGCAAATATACGTCACGATATGTTACCGCTACTGTTTATAACTCGCTCTGAGATTTATCATTATATATATATATATACATAATTACCTGGTAGGTTA
>NC_043004.1:22455477-22512977 GCF_006345805.1 Octopus sinensis
TTTTCTCTAGACCTTATTGAGCAGAGTAATTTATTAATGTATGAATGTTTTTTTCCCCTCATCATTATGTATACAACTTTAATTTATGAAACAGAATAATTACAGTTAGATTTTTAACCTAAAAACATACTTAAGCCAACTGCACATCGTCGTGTCTGTTTCGTTTGGGTTTTGTTTCTGGTTTCTCTCTCTCTGTCTCCCTTTGTCTGTAGTCGAATACTTTCTTTTTAACTACTATTTAAAATAGTTTTTCCGATGTTTTAATGTTACACTAATGCAGTACTGACTGACGTTTCTTATATTGAATCTCATGTTAATGCCATTTAGCATTTAACCATTGCGTTTGGAATGTTGAGAGATTTCATGGAAAACATACGAATATTCTTTATCAAAAGAATTATATCTTAATACATCAAATAAAGGTAAATACTGGCTTGCATGCAAAATGAAAGACTGATTTTCAAACTCAAGTTGTTGAATCTATTCACACCGATTCCATTTTGTTGTTGTTGCGCTAAAACTGTCACCATGGATTTGGACGAATTCCAGGAATAACATTTGGTTGAACTACTTCTTGAAATGTTTCATACAAATTCTTAAAATGTATTTGATTGGTAAACGTTAGCAAAAGAGAAATGTCGGTTGATTGAAAGAATTGCTGCTGTCTTGGAGTTTAGTATTCACACCTCCTGCAGAAGTAAGTTCTCATTACACCATACATTGTCAGATGAACTCCAAAACACAAATATATATTATGGACCACTTGAAGACAGTTATACCGCTAACAAATCATTCAAATTTACATATAAGTGTAGGCATGTGTCTGCCTATATGTGAGTGTTTAACACATTTGCTCTAAACTTCCATTTACTTGCATCACACATAAACAAGTTACTAAAAATTTTTAATTCTAATTTCAAATGTCACTAAACCTCTGATCATGAATAAAAATGTCCTCCTTTCTGAAGTCATATGTGATGACACAGGAATAAACAAATTCCTTATGAACTTCATATATGAACTTTATATATATATTATATATATGCACTTCATATTCTTGGCTCCGACGAAGTTATTCACTCATCGGAATTGCAGGCCTTGTGCCAAACTAAGAAAGGATTATTGGCATCGTGAGGCTCCTTATAATATCATCTTTGAGAAAGTGGTGCCCCAGTATGACTACAGTCAAATGACTGAAGCAAGCACAAAGATAATAAGATTCAAACCTTACTATCAAGTTGTAACATGTTTACACCGAACTTGAAGAAGCAGTGGTTTTGTCAATGTATCATTTCAACGTGCATTTTAACATACGCTTTATGATAGAATTTTGTCGCTACATTTTTAATTAACTTGGAATGACTTTACTGTAATCCCCAGTTTAGTTAAGTATATCCGTAAATCGTGTAGCGTATCAAACAAGCCACTGTGCGGTCGGTCAACCTGCTATAAATATCCATGAATACCCTTTAAATCACTAATTGTAATCTGTATGCCTATTGTACATAGTTTTAGCAAAGCGAGAAAAATGGAATGGTTGCGGTTATAAGACACTTTATATCATAGGTTTCCGCAACCGACTATTGTTTGAAGATTAAAAAAGTAAAGCATTTGTGTTTATACTACAGCTTGCATTGTTTATATCGATGCATTGAAGTGAAAATGTTTCATGGAAAACATTCAAATTTACAATGAACATCATCAGTTTTCTGTCTTTGATTCGTACGCAACAACTAACTCTATGTTCTACTTTCTACAAGATTCATTACCTCAGCGAAAGATATTTCTTTGATGGAGACCAATGTCGGTGGTGCTCTTATTTGAAGAGGAATCTGGTTGATAAATTTAAAATTGCCTCTTTGTCAATATGAAGCTGAGTGTTTTGTTCAATAAAAATTAAATAGATGTACAGCAGCTGTCTCGCAAAAGCTGCTGGCATCATTAAATATTGGTTGCAACTTTACATGACTATATATTATCAAATTTGTTCCGAATGACCGATACAGGTAATGTAGAAACAATCGGATTCTGAAACTAATTTATTTCTCAGTAGCGCCTCTTTTCATTCGTCCACTTGTTCTGTTGCTTTGAATTAGCGATTCATTGAAGCAAGTAAGGCAATATAGCACGGAGGTAACTCTGAAAAACAAGCATAAACTCTCCCAATTATAAATAAACGTTAAGACTGGGAATGCATTCTTTATATACAATGTTGTAATTATTGTGTATAATAACATGGGATTTTTTCATTCTATAAACTGCCTTTCAAATAGAAATTTTCAAGTGTCAACAAAGGTATTGTTAATTCTAATACAAATTAAACAATTCTAAATAATCATGTACATTTACATAGTGATTTTGTTGCTATTTTTTTCTGAAATAACAGTTTGGTATGAAACATACACACACAGTGTTGAATTACAGGTAAGCAAAATATGTACCGCTTTTACTCCCTTATCAATTGGAAAATAGACAAAATAATATTGATGAAAAAGTATATTATGCATTTATCATAACATATTTTATTGCAAGTCATATTTGCTGTCGTCCAAAGTTATTGTTTTTAAATTTATTTTTCTACGGACTATATTTATTTCTTTATTGCCCACAGGGGGCTAAACATAGAATGAGACAAACAAGGACAGACAAAGGGATTAAGTCGATTACGTCGACCCCAGTGCGTAACTGGTACTTGTTTAATCGACCCTGAAAGGATGAAAGGCAAAGTCGACCTCGGCGGAATTTGAACTGAGAACGTAACAGCAAACGAAATACCTATTTCTTTACTACCCACAAGGGGATAAGCACAGAGGGGACAAACAAGGACAGACAAAGGGATTAAGTCGATTACATCGACCCCAGTGCGTAACTGGTACTTATTTAATCGACCCCGAAAGGATGAAAGGCAAAGTCGACCTCGGCGGAATTTGAACTCACGACGTAGCGGCAGACGAAATACCTATTTCTTTATTACCCACAAGGGGCTAAACACAGAGAGGACAAACAAGGACAGACAAACGGATTAAGTCGATTACATCAACCCCAGCGCGTAACTGGTACTTAATTTATCGACCCCGAAAGGATGAAAGGCAAAGTCGACCTCGGCGGTATTTAAACTCAGAACGTAATGGCAGACGAAATACGGCTACGCATTTCGCCCGGCGTGCTAACGATTCTGTTAGCTCGTGCCAGCTATTTGTTGATATACTATCGCATAAATGATCAGCTCGTAAGGAAATGCACTGTCATGTATTATATTTTCCTGTTCTCGACGGCATACTGTGTATCTAATTTTAATAAATATCATTTTTATTATTTACTTATCGTTATTTTCCTCTTTATCTTGTCTTATACCCACCACCAGTTTCGACTCTCTACTGTCACGTTTTCAGAGCTGTTATTTTTTGCACTTTATTATTCCAATAGATTCGAGTTTCTCAAACTAGTAACTACCTTGTGAATAAACAGAAAATCTTATTGAATCATACCGATAGTTGTCTAGTACTTTAATATGCAATATTTCCTTGAGAAGAAACGTTGGACAAATGAGTGAAGGAAAAGTTACAATTGGCTTGAAAACTTGGTTAATCTAATCTGAATATCAAACTCCTCACGAAAAAACTTTCTTTAATCGCTTCATATCCGCAGAAAACAATCTATCGAACAATGAACAGAATATTTACGATTTTAGCGTCAGCCTTGTCCGAAAATATTCTCAATTACTAACCAATTTGTTGTTTGCTTACGCACCCATCACGCGTCAGCGCGCGCACACACACACACACACACACACACACACACACATGTATATAAACATACGTAAGAATATCTAACAATATACTTATATCAGTATCTCTCTGTCTCTCTCTATATATATATGTGTGTATATATATCTATATAATGAAAGTACTTATATATATATATATTATATATATATATATATATATATATATATTTATATATATAATGAAAACACTTATATATATATATATACTTTTATCCTTTTGCCCATTTATTTGTTTCAGTCATTTCACTACGGCAATGTAGGAACACCTCCTTTAGTGGAACAAATTAATCCCAGAACTTATTCTTTATAAGCTTAGTACTCATTCTAATTATCTTTTGCCGAACCACTGAGTTACGTTCACATAAACACGCCAACATCAGTTGTTAAGCGATGGCGGGGCGGACAAACACAGACACACAAATATATACATACATGCATACATACACACACACAAACACAACACACACACACACACACACACACACACACACACACATATATATATATATATATATATACATATATATGAATGTATGTATGTGTATATATTTGTATGTATGTATGTATGTGTGAATATATATATATATTATATATATATATATATATATGTATGGTTTTTAGTCGAAGGAATCAACCCCAGGACTTGAATAATTAAGTTAGTGGGACATAAACACACCAGCACCGGTTGTCAAGCGATGGCGGGTGGACAAACGCAGACATACACACACACACACACACACACACACACACACATATATATATATATATATATATATATGACGGGGTTATTTCAGTTTCTGTCTACTATAAAATCAACTCTCAAGGCTTTGTTCCGCTCGAGGCTATAAAGAAGATACTTGCCCAAGATGCCACGCAGTGGGATTGAACACGGCGTATGCAAGCTTCTTACCACGCAGCCACGTCTGCGCCTATGGATACATATATGGATACATCTATGGATGTAGATGTGTGTTTATGTGCAAGTGGGAATCTGTATTTATATTCTCTATATGCATAGAAAGTGGATTTCTTGAGTCCTGCGTTAATACATTAATATGAATGTGATGTACATCTGTCAAGATGACTTACATAGAGTTTTCCACTGAAACATCATCTTGAATTTTAGAAAAAAGACATTCATTACAATCCTCCGTACGTTTATATATTTTTAAAAATCGGGAATATGATGCACTTTGTGCAAGTTTTTGCGTGTAAAAGAATGTGATTGTTGCCGTGTTAGTATTGATGATGATGACGATGATATGAAGGAGGATGAGGTGGGGGAAGAATGGATGGTGAGGATGACTTTTCCTGTCATAGTATTAGTATAAAAAACGTTGGCGTATAAAAAAGGATAGACATAACAATTTTGTATTTATATGTGTGTGTTTGATTTTGTATCCACTAGGTATATGTGCACATACATAGAATCTTGAATACATGCGTATATGTGCGTACATGTGTGCATGCGTGCAAACACAAATATATATATATATATATATATATATATATATATATACATACATACATACCGAAGAAGAAAGGAAAACACAAATATATATTTATATATATATATATTTATATGCATACATAACGAAGAAGAAAGGAAAATAATAAATGCCAAAGATTAAGAGTTAGTGGCGTGCGTAAGAAAAAGCAAGTTAAGAACCGTGATAAACACAATGGTGGATTGTTGTATGTAGTTTTAGTTTTTGTTTCAATAGCTCAGCATGTATTGGAGACAATGGATACATAACTGCAAAAACATTCATAGTACTGAGAAGGATGGCCATAGCGACAACGCTGATAAAGATATTGATATCTTGTTATAACCAAAAGATGATACATACATTCATTTAATATACCACAACGCTAGCTTTTACGGAAGAATCGATAGGATATAACATAATTTTGATACCTTATTTATCATTGATCCTGAACAGGTTGGCGCTATTTGATGAGAAAAATTACTAACTTTTAATGATAATTAAAACATGTAATCATAACCATCTTGCATTTGTATTCTTCAAGTCCAATATAATCTGTATCCTTCAAGACAGTAGGGTGAGATGTGTAGACAATGAGCTTCTATATCTACCCAATTCAGTAATCACCGTGAAACATATCCGACTTTGGTTCCAGTGAATGATGGTATTCGACCTAAACCAGTGTTTGTCTTGAAATTCTGAAATAAAGGCAGAAAAGTGCATGGGGTTATCCTTGTATTTCGACTCAGTGTTATATCTTTCAGATGCTGGTATCTCGGCTCATTTCACACACACTCACGCACCCACACACTATATATATATATATGTATGGAGAGAGAGAGAGAGAGAGAGAGAGAGAGAGAGAGAGATAAATAGATATATAAATAGACATATGATAGATAAATAAAAAGAGACAGACAAGACAACTAGATCGATAGACAGACAGACTGAAAAGACTTAACAAACTGCTACTCAATGTTGCATGTAATCGATCGTCAGGCAACTGTATATGTATATATAATTATATGTATACACATACACACATTTTTGCGCTGTAATCTGACTTTTGTATATTTTGATTACTCAATCTTCAATCCTCTCTACCTCTCTGTTATCGAGGTTAGGTTTTCAATATTTAAATCTATTCTCACTTTTTTACATATGTTCATACATTCCTATTGTTTCTAAAATTCTCTATACTACATGATATTTGATTTAGTACTAAAACATTAATATTATTAGTTTACAATTTGTTTAGTAATTTTATCTCATTTTCCTCGATGTAAAACATTATCTAATTAATATTATCATGTGATAATAATATATTATTTGTAGTTTTTAATTCATTTTCATGGCCCTACTTTATTTGATATTAGATTCCTAGTCACGACTTGTGTTGTATGTTGTTAAGTCAGTGTTCACTCCATCCAGCCATGTTGTTTTATTTTTTGTTTTATATTCCTTGTTGAAACCAAATCAGCAATATTTAGGTAGGCTGCTTTGTTCACAAACATTAGAAAAACATGCATAAACTCTTGCGCTCAGAAGCGGGTTTGTATTAGTCGTGATATATGTAGAGAATGTTCGTCACGAAAAAAGATTTCCTGTTAATTTAATCTTCGAAAGGAAATAAAAACGCTTTCTTTATGTTGTTTATATTTTCGAATTTCATGTTACATATAATTTTTCACTCAGTTATAAATCGCTTGTTTCTGATTTTCACATATATATAATATTTGTCGTCATCAAGCAAATGCTTGGGCAGTGAATTATCATAGATACAAAGATTCCATTGGAAAACAATTATAGCAAAAATTAAAGCAATCTTCTGTACAGCATAGTGGCACAAAGAAAAGAACTGTGTTGTTTCAACGAGATATAATGGTAAAGCTTAGCTTACTTTAGTTATATTGCTATCTGGAAACAAGAATAATTGTAATTTAGGAAAACACCTGTCTGTACAGGGTATGTAAGGTATTTGAGTACATACCTTTTTTGTTTTTAGTCATTGCTGCATTGTTTCGCTAACTCTGTATAATCTTTCTGTCAGAAAATAAAAATAGCAGACCCTCAGCTTACACAATAAATGAAGAGGCATCCTGTTATTGTGGTTATAACGGCCGAGCATAGCGATTTAGGAGTATCTCTATTTTCAAAAGTTGCTATATCTTTCGTCTACAAAGTTTGTTAGGAGCTCGAAACTAGAGATGGAAATGTATCACCCGTATCAAAGCAATCAAAGCATAAAAAACGCGATGAAATCACCAGAACACCTGAAGGTTTTCCAGCAAGTTCAACAGACGATTGATTACAATCCCAGGAACTCATGCGCTCAATTGCAAAAGATCTCTATGTGCATGAAGGAACAGTCAGAAATGTTGTCCACGAAGACATCAAATATGAATTTTATATCATGAGCAAATGTCAATTCGTCAGAAAAAGCAAAAGAAAGATCACTACATCAGAACAAAAAGGCTCTTAATCAAACTGAAAAATCCAGCTGAAGATTTCATTTGGTTTTTCTCAAACAAGAAAAACTTCGACCAAGGTGAAAAAGCTAACTGAAGAAATGACAGATAGTTATGTGCAGACCCTTCTGCAGTTCCAAGTCTTCATGCATACAAAATTTCCTGCAGCTGTCATGGTTTTAGGTGTTGTTAGCAAAGAAGGACATGTGATGCCTTCTTAGTGCTTCCCACAAGGCCTTAGAGTTAACTCTGCCACCTACAATGAGGTCCTGGAAATAATTGTTAATCCCTGGATAAACAGTGTATTGCAATGTTCCAGTAAGATACTGCACTATTACACATGGCTATAGTAATATAGGAGTGATTGGCTGAAATTTGTTATGATCACATAACCAAAATTTGGCTTCCTAATTCCCCACGTCTCAATCCATTGGAATATTACATGTGGAGCGTTGTTGAGAGAGGGATCAGTGAACACGCCCATAACGCCAAAGATTCTTTGAAAGCTGCAATAGTAGGGTAATGTCCAAAATGAACTAAGATCTCATTTAGAAGTAGTTGTTGAAGCTTATTGAATAAAATTATTTTTATCCTCCTAGCTCTTTTTGATAAATAAAGTTACTATCTGTTATTGTATATCTGTTTTTTTTATAAACATAAATCTGTCCTCAAATATCTTACGCACCATCTATATTACCTCAAAGTGATTGTGATTTATTTTAAGAAATACTCGAAGCCATTGAAAATGAAAAACAATATGGCTGCCAATTTGCCTTCCTGCAGTACGAACAATCCCTCACTCATTTATTTCACAATCTTCATCACTATATACCCAGTATTCCAATTCATTTCGAAATATTAAAGTTCTAACCCATGTCGTATATAAATATGTCATATCACATGTTTGTTTGTTATTATAGCAGTAAAGGTTTTCAGTTAGTTTCCTTCCTCTCTCTCTCCCCTCTTTTTCCCAATCAGCTATTTCTGACGGCGAATTTTTCAAGTACTTCTTGTAGTAAATCTTTAATATTCGCATTTTTCGAGATAACAGCTACACATTCTGCATAAAACTACAAAATAAACCATCTCTCATAGTTACACATTCAAGTAACAATATTATGCAATCATTTATCGTTATTCGATTAAAACTAGAAACTTTCCTGTTCCTCTCATCTATCACACAATGTATTCGGCTGTAAAAATGCTCCCTAGTGAAGGAAAACTTTTTACCGTGGTCCCTCGTTCTCTAAGAAGAGCAAGAATAATTTCCCTTAAGTTTACATCCTCCTGTCTCAACAAAAGATACTGATACATTGGACTCTAGCTAGATTTTGTCAGACTTTTACTGGTCGAGACTAAATCAGTATGACACATTGCTGAGTGTAGTTTTGGACACTGTACGCAGGAATGTACTAGAGCTGACATAAGGACTGAAACGACTTTAATTTCTATGCTTGATTAACCGAGGCTGACACATGATTAAGCAACAACACGATGCGCTGCCCTTCCACCTCTTATCATTTCCCTTATGAAGACACTTGCCTTCATTTCCTTAATAAACGCTTTACCAAGCCTGTTAATAATACCTACTTGAATACTTCTTGGAATAGCTAAAAACAAACAGTGTCAGTTTCCTTCTAACTAGTGCGAGCGAGCATGCAAATACTACGAGGATTAAACAATTTAAACTTATCGTTTAATGACTTACTACCACCATTATACGTAATGCGGCAGCTGATGAAGGAAGTGGCAGACCAACAGATAACTTCTAACCAATTGCAGTCATCAACATATTGTCAGACCACCAACGTACCTCATATCAGAGCCACCATTTCTAAAATGGAAAAAAAATGGGCTCTTGGGAGCCTTGTATATTGGGACGAACAGAATGGTCTCGGCTAGCAGGCCATACACACCGTCTCCTTGAGCAATATGGACCAATGACAACAATTTGGTATTCAAACCATGTGTGTTTTGGATTGGCTAATTTAGTAATACATCTTAGATTACTAAATTAAAACCTACCAATTGAACATTACGCTTGTAAAAGCAATAATAACGTCATATATTAAGCAATCTCTTCTCTATACTACTAAACATGCTTTAGGAAATTTTAGATAACATGTTAATTTGTATTGATTTTCTCTTCTACAATAGATGAAAAATTGTCTACACTTTTGTTGCTTATTTCTTCTTTAATTGTATTAAATTTCCAATTTAATTCCAACTTCTTATTGTTAAATATATAAACTCTGCTTCCGATCCATATTCTCACCATCATTGCTGTCTACCATGATATGTGAATAAAGGAAAAATAATAGGATGGGGGAGACAGCGTAATGTATATGAGATTCGAAATGTACATTCGTTATTTTTTCTTATCACGGTAACAATAAATTAGAAATCCAGAGATGGTTTTATGTAGAGAAAGAATGTTGATACATCACATATATTACAAAATAGAATTGTGCCCACTTCTTTCCCAACGTAATATTAGCCAACCCCTTCAAAGAATTCTGTAATTGAAATGACAAATGCCGGACAAATTAAAAACAAACAATGATATACGATTGTGGGTATCATATTTAATTAAATGCTCTACATGTATTAAATAATGAATGAGTTTGGTGTGTGTACATTAAGGCGTATACCTGTCATAATTATTACACTATAAACATGCAAAACGATATATATATATACATACATATATATATATATATATATATATATATATATATATATATATATATATATATATGTATGTATAAAAACTTACCGTTGACAAAGGCTGCGCGGCGTTTAATTATAAATAATTAAAAATACACATTAAGTACAGGACAAAATATCACAAGGAGTTTCACTCTTCCTCAATTTTCCACTGTTTATTTTTGCCTATTTCGAGCTTTCAACGACAAGGCAGGAAAAATTCATAAGACAGCAGCAACCAGAAAATTTTTAAATATAAAATTTATGGAGAGTTAGGGATTCAAACGAACAAATGGCAGCAGAGTAGACGTACAGAGTAAACAATCGACGAATACAGACATGCAGGACCGTTAGAGCAAGACGAATTGTAATGGGTAACGCCCGGCAGAAACTTTGAAAAGATGTAGAATAAATAGGAGAGAAAAAGTAGTAGAAGAGTAAAAATAGTAGGTTAAAAAGATAGAAGATACAAAAAACATCGTGAGGCGAGAGAAGTTACGTCCAGCTGGCTGAACGTCCTATCAAAAACACAGAGAGATGCGAAGAAAGGCCTGTAGTCACGTGTGATCAACTGGCAGAGGGGAAGGGGAGAAGAGAGAGGAGAAGGGAAGAAATGAATGGAGTGAGGAAATGGGAGAAGCAAAAAAGATAGACAGGAGACAGAAAGAAGGAAAGAGAAAAAATAGTTGGAGAGAATAATAGTAAAAGAGAAAAAATATCGAGAACCAAGACAAATTACGTCCAGGGAGCTAGACGTTCCATCCCCAAAAGAAAGAAGACGGGCTCGTTTCTTTCCCTTTTATCTCTCGTCCCCCTTCCCCTCTGCCTGTTTATCACACCTGACTACAAGCCATTGTCCCGTCTCTCTGTATTTTTGAATGGGACGTTAAGCCAGCTGGGCGTAATTTCACTCGCTTCTCGATATTTTTTGTCTTCTACTATTTTTCTCCTACTACTTTTTCTTTTCTATCTATACTGTATACTTTCAAAATTTCTGCCAGGCGTCACCCATTAAAATTCGTCTTGTCCTAACGGCCCTTAATGTCTGTCTTTGTCGGTTCTTAACTCTGTATGTCCAATTGGGTGTCGTTTGTTCGTCCGAAGTCCTAATTCTTCATAAGTTTTATATTTTTTAAATTTACGGCTGCTGCTGTCATATGAAGCTTTCTTCTTTTGTCATTGAGAAAGCTCGAAAAAGGTTAGTAATAAGCAGTCAACAACTGAGGAGGGGTGAGACTTCCTGTGTGCTTACGTATTTTTCAGTCGTTGGTGGTACCCTGTACGTAATGTATATTATTCATTTTTTCTTTTGTATTTGTCCTGTGCTTACCTCTCGAATGTTCACGCATTTTTCAATCACTGGTGATGTCCTATACACAATGTGTATTTTTGATTATATATATATATATATATATATATATATTATATATATATATATATATATATATATATATGTACATGCATACAGACTGACAGACATACACGTAAATGATATATAGAAATATGGTTGTACAGTAATGTTGGGAACAGAAACAACAGACACAAAGACACATATGTAGATAAGCATACACATACATATGCTGAGACGGTACGTTAAACAGACATTGGAATTATATCTGCGATTTGTGTCCTTTTCAAATATTTTTTAAGACACCCAATATAATAAACGAAACAATTTATTTGCATACAATACAAACTGCGACAGAAAATGATGAATTACAAAACTGGCTTAAAATGAAATCTACTACCAAATCTACATGTAGTGTGTTTCGTCGTTTGTGTGTGTGTGTGTGTGTGTACGTGTAAACGCGCGCGATCATATATATGGAAATATCGTTAAAGAAAATGGCTTTTATTCATATTTATGAGTATATCCATACCCGCAAATATTTGGCTGTGAGTGTAGAGGTGAGAGAGAGAGACTAGGATAGATACAGAAGTATGTAACGCGGAGAAGTAGTGATGGAGAGCATATTCAAATATCCCATAAAACTCGTCTTATGTGAGTATTAAAGAAAATTATACAGTTTTGTTCTTGTTCAAGCATATTTTCCGGTAGTTATTACGTTAAAACTTGGGAGACTCTTATCACTAAACACACTTTACAAACATTTACGACTCTCGATACTTTCATTTTACTTTGCATAAATCCTTATTAACATACGAGTATATGAAGAACACTTTCTAGGAAAGGAAACAAAAATCAACAAATAGTTCAGAGCACAGAGATTTGGTATTCAAATTAAGATATAAGTTCGTATAAGCTCGTCGTTATTCAAGAATGTTATAGCTGAGATATGAAAATAAGAAAGCGCCGAAAATTTAGATACGGGGAATATAGTGTAAGAGAATATATAATCGTTAAGTATGTTTTAGAGCATTTATTCATTTCACAAGTTATGTTAACTTAACTCAAACAATAACTGCGGTATATAACATATTAAAGTTAACGTTAGCATTGTATAACTGGTACATACCGTAACCTGGAGGCCAGAATTTCTATATATTTGCAAATATTCTATTCATCTGCAATAGATCAATTGCGTTCATTTAAGATTCGTAATACTATGGGGACACTTTCTCTCATATAAGAAAGAAAATAGTTCATTATTTTATCTTAGAAATTTTGCATGTTTGTCTTCGGACTTTATTGCCGAACCCCTAGTTTACGAGAAGATAAACAATTCCCCGCCGGTTGTAAAGTAGTGTTGGGAACAAAAACAACACAGACTGAAAGACATAGGCATACACATTAATGCCTATACACATAAACACACACATATATAGATAGATATACATATATTATTCTAACAAAGAATATTGTTGACAATGACTGACTTCAGAGTTTTGGCCAGCAAATCCATCATCAAGCACTCCGACAATGGCTACACTAGCCGAAACTTCGAAGTCACTGTCAACAATGTTCTTGATAATAAAAATTAATTTTTACTTTACGAAAGTATAGAATACCCTATCAGATGAATGTGAAATTGCTTTTTTTTCATATGCAAATCATTTGATAACTAATCTGTTAACAAGCTATACCAAGATCTCTGAAATCAAGATATATCACGCTGACGTCTGCGTATTCACAATCCAATCATAGTGCTGTGAGAACTATGTGAAGCAGTCCTTCCCGGACGGAACTTATGCTGAGTATCGTTCAGTAAATCGTTTTCTTCAAGGAACATAATAATTTTCTTTCTGACTATTCGTTCCATGGCTTTAGTGATATATGGTCAGAGAGATTGGCGTGTAGTATTAGTCTCTATTCTGTTCCTACCTGTATATTTGAGACATGCAATGCCTTCTTTTAGGAAGTTTATCATTTGCAGGGTAACACTGGAAAGGTATCTAAAGTGGTCTCGCGAAAGTCAGCTTTCGTGACTTTAGGAGAATAGCTGGGGGACCATCAGGGCCAGTTACTGAGATTCAGCATATTTCGTTTGTAGCCACTGTGCATTTTGTCTCATCAATGTCGATGTAATCAATGGTATGCGACTTTGTCCGTAGAGCTGTAATGCTAATAAATTTAGCCGGGTTTTTATCTGCTTGTGTCCCTCAAAGCGCTAGCTTATCTGGATAAGAAATCAACAAGTATGTACTTTCATAGTGTTTAAGAATCATAGCTAAGCTCTATGACGGTACATACTTTTTTTGTCTGTTCCAGTCAACAATATCTGGCCTGTTATGCTTATATGTAAGAAATTTTTTGATGGAAATGTTCCACCAGAATTAGTTGTGTTGATGTTTCTGTACCTATTCAATAACAGGGGAGTTCTTATGATTATTCCGGGACTGTCGTTATCCAGAATGGTATTGTATATTGCTTTGGCGACAACTTCATGGCGTATATGGAGGTAATAATTTGACGATATGTGATTAACAGCTGTTAATCACATGTGTGATGTACACAGTAATATGACACAATCTACATTTTCGATTGCATCTTGCAACTTTAAGGGAGTAGTTGTCCCTTTTGTTTATTAGGTGTTTAGTAGTAATCTCCTGTTCTTAGATTGCAAATGCATAGCCTTCGCTCGGACGTCACAAAACGTGTACAAGAATAACTACTAAGTACGAGTACCTGGAATATGGAGTATATTTTCCAATGGAAGACACAGATTCATACATAGATACACACACATACACACACATATATATATATATACACACACCCACACCCATATATATATATATATATATATATATATACATACATAGACACATTCATACACGCGTGTGTGTGTGTGTGTGTGCAGGACAAGTAAAAGCAATCATCACATCAGTGGCTGTTCCATGTTGCTACTAGTTTAACTCCAGGCAGATCTTACCCCAGCTGGCTGTCGGTGCGCCGCTACACCCATTGTATACAATATATTTTGCTAGCAGGACCTGACTCATTTTCCAGCTCGTTCATCTTCAGTCACGAGTACCTGGTCGCCAGAGCGATAGCTAGGGCCTGCTCCAGTCAGCAACATATTGGAATCAAAGCGACCATGACACACACAAACACATACACACACACTCATGTATAAAATTCCGTGTGCGCGCGCCCCTTTGAGTATGTATGGATGAGAATTCATCTTTATAGACTATTAAGTCATTTTACTAAAATGTGTGAGATACATTCTCTAGAGTTCAGTAAATAAAATTCGGAGATGGCGAAATCTATATTAGGAAAATGTAGGCGACTGAACTAACTCTTACTTAAACATAATATTTTTCTGAACCTGATCATTCACTGCTTTCTCTTAGCCACGTGACTTCCTCTACTTTTCGGATAAATATAGAATGACAACGAAAGCAATTTACTAAAAACAGAGATTTTCTGTAAGTCAATATCTTTGTACGACCCTTTGGTAGTTCTTTTTCTACTTTTCATTTCAGTAGCTTCTACATTTTATGGATACAGTAGGTGAAAGCGAAGAACTCTATACTTAAATTACCACTTTTCAGAAACCACTTTATCCTATTGCCATTCTTTAATCTATAATTCCCAACAAGATAGTTCACCACAAGCTTAGCCTATCATTTCCATCGCAATTTTATTTAAACTTTCGCTATTTCACTGATCTAACGTAATAATTTTCTATAAATGTATATATGCGTACACATCTATTTTCTATCAGAAAGTAGATAATTAAAAATTGAAAATCGACTTTTTATTAATATCTATGTCTTGGCTAATGTTCCTCATTTTATATAAGAGAAATATGTATTATTGGGAATTCCAACTCAACGGTTTGCTTATTTGCCGTTTTATGCTACGATTCCTCATAGGTATAATTGTTTCTTTAAAATGAAGGGAACAAATGGAATGTAAAACTAAGACATTAGTAGTGTTCTAAAATTGTCCGAGGGCAATCACTTGGAAATAGAAATTGAAATGCACTAGTACGAAATATTGGAGATTTTGATCGCTTATAAAACTGGAGATATAACGGCTGCGCTGAATCTATATAGGAGTTTCGACATGATTGTACTTGTTAGAATTACAATTTATTCATACTGAAAAAAGGAAAAAAAAAAAAAAAAAAAACTATTGAAGAAATACGAATAACGGAAAAACAAATTCGTGAAAAAAATAATGGTTTGTACGACTACAAAATGTGTATAAAATGTGTATAAACATTCATAAATATACTCATTGGCATACACAAAGGCACATATGCTGCTAAACGTCCGCTCAAACAAAGACATAAAGATATATACATAAAGATACATGCATACATTCATATATATATAAAAGGCTTCAATCCCATCGAAACTTCAAAACTTCTTAAGGCAACAGGAAGATTGATGCAAGATTCATGTCTTATGGGCCACAGCACACATCTTAAGGAAAGTATGATCTGTCTGAGGTCTTTGTTTTTACTTGACACATGACTAAAAAGCTCCGGTGCATTTTCACCTAAACTGAGTTACGAAGGAATAATGGCAGTGATGATGACAGTAATAATAATAATAATAATAATAATAATAATAATAATAATAATAATAATAATAATAATAATAATAATAATAATAATAAGACCAGAATCTGTGGACAGAATTGAATTGTTTGCTTTCATAAATCGGTCAATAGATAGATAGATAGAGAGAGAAAGACAGACAGAAAGACTATAACATATAGAAATATATATATATATATATATATATATATATTATAGTCTTTCTGTCTGTATTTCTCTCTCTATCTATCTATCTATTGACCGATTTATGGAAGCAAAAAATTCAAATCTTGCATCAATCTTCCAGTTGAGAGAGAGAGAGCGAGAGAGAAAGATTTGTTGTGATGTACACAAGCATATAAGTAAAAAGTAGTCAGAGCTGAGATAATTGCTATTTATTAAAACTTTCATTCCTTTTAGTTATTCATAATCAATCGAGGGTTACTAGACATTGTGTGTGTGTGTGTGTGTGTCTGTGTGTGTATGTTAGCTGAAAAAGTTATGAGTTCGTTTTGCTTTCCTAACTTTTAGAGAATGAATGTTTCAGAGTGGTTATTTGAGAGATTCTTTGTCATTTTTAATTGATGATTGTATGTGTGTGAATCTTTAGGTATGTATGTGAATTTTTAGACATAGCTCATGGGATGTTGTAGGCTTCACTAGGATAGACAGAATAAAAATGAAAATGAAAATTCGTTTCACACAGATACATATACATACAAATATCGACACATATACATTCAGAATGACAAGGAACACCTCAATTAATCACTCACGGCCTTTTTCCAAAAACGTCTGAAGATTAAATTATTGACATTTTTCATCTAATTCATATATAAAAAGGAAAACATTTCAGCAGCCCGTAAGGTAATTAATGTTATCAATAAAAAGAATTTACCCGAATTCTGACTACCTTCCTCTTATTATATGTATGTGTGTATATATATATATATATATATATATATATATATATATATATATATACGCACACACACAAATGCTAACACGTGTTGTAAAGTAATGGAATGGTTTGATTAGCAATGTTCTAAATCGTGAGCGCTACAGGTTATTTTAATATGGGGATAATACAGTCTAATTTATTTTACGAACCTAACGTACATCTTTAATGTAGAGTACACACACACACACAGAGGTTTGATATATATTTATGTGCGCCTCAGTGTATTATATCATCATATTTCATTTGAAGAAATGTTAAATGATTATAGACCCTGGGGTGAATTATCCAGGTAAATACCAACTCCAATAAAGAAGATATAATTTATGACATACCTAACAGTAATCCATGTCCCATTATAGCGAAGTCTCATAAAATAATTCCCAGGTGTCATCTGTTACATTTTCTGCTCCCCCAGAGAATGCATTCCATTACTCTACCTAGATATCAAGTAATAAATTTATACATTAAAACTAGCTACTAATATTATTGCTTTTAGTCGATCAAACTGTAGATATGGCAATGCCTTTGCTCGACATAAACTGTGGCAACAATCCCACGCTATAAGAACACTATTGCAAAATATCACTAATGGCTCTCCTTGTTTACATTTTCAAAAAAAGGCAATGTTACGATAAAACGATGCTTGTATTTATATTTTAACACTTTGCTTCCCTCAATTTGTTTTAACACTTTATATCCTCTTTGACTGAATTCATGCCTATACTTCTAAGCTTGTGTGTTTTCAGAGGGTGGAGATAGAGGAGAGCAAAATACGTGCAATATACATAATACCCTGTAGTATCCAAATTAGTGTGAACTTAACTCCAGCATTTTCATCCAGAACCAGTGACGACGCAGCAGTAAGTAGATATCAGTGCAACCGTAATCTTGAAACAGCTGTCGAGGTAAAATAAACATCACATAATGTCATGTATGTTATAATCTACATTTCGTGCTCCATGTGAATATACGGCTCAGGCTTATGTGTGTTTACCTTACGAGGTCTCTTTACATTTCTCTCTCTCTCTCTCTTTCTCTCTCTCTCTCTCTTTCTCTCTCTCTCTCTCTCTCACTCTCTCTCTCTTTATGTGTGTGTGTGTGTGTGTGAGTCCAAAAATGAAGCAAGAACGCAACAGATGACAATAATATATACGGACAAATAGACGATACAAAGACGGACAGGAAAAAACAAGGACGAGTCATTCGCAGCCTTCTCTCATCAGACAAATTTCCAGATCATCTTTACAGTTTCAGCCGGTTACACTTGAGACTGTCCAAATCTGACTGGTCACAAACTTATCTGATGAGAGAAGGCTGTGACTGACCCGTCCTTGTTTTTTCCTCTCCGTCGTTTTGTAGTTTTTCCTGTTCGTCTTTGCATCGTCTATGTCGATGTTTTATTCTCGTCTGTTGCGTTCTTGTTCCATTTTTTTGGATTTATATATACATATAGCGGCGTACGTACACTTTTGCTCACCCTATAAGTATATATATATAATGTGTATGTGTGTGCGCACGCGCGTAGAACTGGATCTCGATGTACGTATAAAGTTACTAATAACATGTAACAGGTTGAAAAAAATCTTGCTGAGTCGAATCCTGCGTACCTATGTGTGAGCGGTTTTGTATGTTTACATAGATACATATACATATATAAACAAATAAAAACATATACACACACACATACTTATATTTAAATAATTCTTATAGTGTACATGTTTCCAAGAAAATTTATTCAAATTTTGCTATGAACCGGTCAACTTCAGCTTTTCTTGTAATTATTTGTGAGTGTTTCTCCAAAGGCAATATGCCAATCGCATATATCTTTATAGTATATGTCACCGTTGAAGGTCAAATGTATAAATATCCAGTTTGCATATGTCTTGGATAGAAAAATGTGTTTATCGACAGCGTTTAAGCCGAAATAGTAGCGGATTTGATGTGATGGCCGTGTTAGATACGTCGTTCTACATTCTGATTTCAAATCTAGATGAAACCAACTTTGAATTTTTTTCTTTTAGACAGCGTTGTAAATAAAAAGAGGGGGGAGTATCTCATATATACATATTAAATGATACAATCACATACATACAACTCAACTTGGATTCTTATTTCTAAGGTATTTTTCGATGTTGTTGTTGTTATTATTATTATATTATTATTATTATTATTATTATTATTATTATTATTATTATTATTATTATTATTTTGAGCGTGGATTCGGAATCAGCGTCCTAGATTTAGTGTAAAAGACATGCTCTCACCCCAGTAGCATGTTTGTTGTTCAGTGTAATATATGCTTGCTGACACGCAATCATACACACACAAAGTGCATTTGGAAAGAGAAAGACCCACAAGAAGCTATGCAAGGCATACTCTAAGAGAAGACACTGGAAACAATTAACACATATACTAATTGGATATAAACGCACAAATGCAAGAGCGTAGCACACACGTACACGTACCTAATACTTCGTTCTGTAGTAATAAATATATTAAAAAATTGCCGAAGAACATACGCTTACAAATTTGCTTATAGTAAAATTTTGAATTTCATACAATTATACAACTTATCATTCACTTTTAAAATTCTCGCACTTTCTAATCAGGCCGTTTTCTTTTTTTGTGAATTCTCCCCATATATATATATATATATATATATATATATATATATATATATATATATATATATATATATATATATATATATATATATATATATACATATAAGTTTGTATGTATATGTTTGTATGTATTTCTATATATGTATGTATATATGCACAGGCAGACATATTTGTATATATACGCATATATAAAAACACACAAATATATGTACAGAGAGAGAGTGTGGCAGCGTTACCTACCTTCTGTGTACGCTAAATGAAATAACTGAATGACGATTTAGTCGTCATATTATTGGTGTACCTCAGGTGGCCGCTGTTATGTTGACATTGATAATCTTAAATGGAGATGGATGGAGAGAAACTGTGAGAGAGAGAGAGAAAGAAGAACAGTTAACAAAGTAACTAGACAGTGTGATTAAAGCTGAGGAAATGGAAAAAAATTGGGGGCGGAAATTGGTATCAATAGAGAGATAGAAATAAAGAAAGTCTGCGATAAATAACACAGAAAGATAAATGGTGATGGTGGAAGTAATGATGGGCTACCTCTGTATCTCTATATGGCTACCTCTGTATCTCAATACGGCTACCTCTGTGTCTCAATAATGCCACGTCTGTATCTCAATAGAGGAAGAGGCGAGAAAGAAAGGCAAGAGAGAGAGGGAAAAGTAAAAGAAAGTAAAGCTGAGTATCGAAAGATGCAATCGAGAGTAAAGACAAATGTAGAGTGTAGAATTCTGAAAGCTTAAAACTGATAGAGAATTAGAAAAAGAAAGGAGGAATATGTATACATATTGAAAGAATGTGACATCACTACACTACATCCCCCTCTCACCCACTCCTCTCTCTCTCTCTCTCTCGCTCATCCACACTATCACCCTTTCTCTCTCCCGACACACGCTCTCTTCTTCTATGTCTGTCTCTCTCTTTATTTCTCTCTCTCTCCCTCTATCTCACCCCTCTCTCTTTTCCCCTCTTTCTATCGCTCACACATTGCCTTGTACTGTTTTCGAAGAGTATATTAGTATTTTAAATGATGTCATGATTAGTTGAAATTAACTTCGCTACACAAATATAATACTGCTCTACATACACAGACACATGCACGCATTTTCCCTCCCCACCCCCAACACACACACACACATTTTCTCTCTCACGCACGTACCTATGAAGTAACTACAGAGGAAAATGCTTTGAGATATTTATCATGGATAATATATGATATATAAGGATATATTTACATTTTTAAAGAGATTGAAACCGGTAGGAGTTTTTTTGATATGGGTTTTAAATACTTCCTTATTTTTATGCCTGATAAAGTTCTCAAACCATTTTCTTTTTGCTTTTAATATAAATTCACTCGTGTGTCACCTCTTCGCTTTAAAAATACACACAGACACTTCTATCTATCTGCCGATCTATTTATCTATCTATCTATCTATCCATTAACAGTTACTCTGATTTTTATGCATTAAATGCAAAGTAGCATATATATTTTTTTGTAGATTAGGTAAGCATAATTCACCCCTGCCTTTCAATTTCAGGATTAAAACTACGTATAGTACTGCTGTGGTACACATGCTGCGTACATTCCTACAAGCTTTTCTTTACGTGATAAAATGCAGAAGTAATTCTGCCTCCAACTCAGTCGCACACCTGTTTCGCTTAGCTTTTTGCGTGTTTTACTACATAAAAGTCACCAACTGCATTCCCTGAGTAATTTCTAACGATACGTGCCTGATAAACATACATACATATATAATATATATTATATATATATATATTATATATATATATATATACACATATATATATATATACACACACACACACACACACACACACTCTATTACTCCTTTATAAGTTTCAGACATGTGACTGCGGAGCACCACCTTCAGTCGAATAAATCGACCCCAGGGCTAATTCTTTATAATTCTAGTACTTATTCTCTCTGACTCTTGCCGAACAGCTAAGTGACGGGGACGTAAACATACCAGCAACGATTGTCAAGCGATGGCGGGGTGAACAAACACATATACACGAATACATGCAGAAATACATACATACATGCACACACACACACACACACATAATATATATATATATATATATATACGTTGGGCTTCTTTCGATTTCCGTCTACCACTGTCAAGACTTTGGTCGGCTTGAAGCTATAGTAGAAAATAGAAAGTGCGACACACTGGGACTGAACATGGGACCGTGTGGTTGAGAAGCAAATTTCTCACCATACTGTCACGCCTGCGTCTATATATATATATATATATATATATATTATCAACATCACTATCATCATCATCATCATCATCATCATCATCATCATTGTTGTTCTTGTTAACTGATATTTACAGAAGATATTTACTGGTTATGCACCTTTGCCGCCAGTCTAGAGCGAATATGTGAGTAGTGTGGATAGGTGAGTGAAGTGATTAGAAAATAGACAAATTTTAGCTCAGTATAAATGTTGTTCTTTTTTTATTGCTGGGCATCTGCTAAAATTTTAAAACATTTATTTAAGGTAAGCACAGTTTCAATCACTACCTATGTATATCTAAGAACACAGATGTTTGGAGTTGGGCAATGTGTTATATATAATTGCTTTGTAACTACTAGTTAAATTATTTGTCTCACCTGACATTTAGTGCTTCCTAAAGTATGTTATGGGAAATGCTTATGATCGATAAAGGTTGTCAATGTTTATTGTTTTGTTTTGTTCCTTTGTTTTTTCCTCAAACCTCTCAGCAATTTCTTTTAACATTTTCATTAAATTTACACTTAAGCTTCCACGCGATAGAACAGATACACAAACACAAACCGCCATTTACATTAACAGCCTGCTATATTGCTGATCTGACAACAAGGAATACGAACATCGCTTCCAATGCATTTGTAACATGCTAGCCGTGCTAACTAATGAAGGAGCATTTCATCCATGACCAAAAAATATGGTGAAAATTAGTATATTAAAATTAACGTTTTAAAGATTGCATTATACTCTGAATAATTTCTGCATATTACACACAATCCTGTGCATAATGGCTTATTTTTTCTTTTCTGAAACCTTACGCATAAATTGTTGCTGTTACATTTTAAAAGTAACAACTTTCAAGACCAGTCTCAAAATGGAAGACATATAATAGTCATGAATATTTTATTGCTTAAATTTAGCAAACTTCAGTTAACTGTTTATACACGCACGCGCGCGCATGCACACTGACATATGTACACTAGAATCTTTATAAGAGCCTTTTATTCTTACAAGATATGTGTAAATAGCTAAATAATCTTTTCTACCCTAGGTACAAGGCCCGAAATTTTGGGGGAGGAATTAGATCGACCCAGTAAGCAACTTGTACTTAATTTATCGACCTTGAAATGATGAAAAGCAAAGTAGACCTCGTCGGAATTTGAACTCAGAACGTAAAGACAAAGGATAAGCCGCTAAGCATTTCGCCCGGCGTACTAACGTTTCTGCCTTTAAATAGCTAAATAATACAAATAAGATGATTTCGTTAGGTTTTTAGCCGTGTGAAGATAAGTGCCATCTTTCAAATCTCTTGTGATATGAAAGTTAATAGCAAAGAATCATTATGATTTACTCAGATTTGTCATGTATAAATACGTCGCCTTTTCGACTGTGTTTCCATTCCTAGTTGTTCGCTTCATCTATTACACTAATACGAAAAGATTTGACGTCTAAATCAATCTCCAATATTTCTTGTATGCACATCTCTTTTATGATGAAACTATCATAAAAAATATATTCATATAATAAAAAAGATTGATAAAGAAACCTGTCTCAAATATTAGTATTAACTGTTTTATAATTTTCTATAATTATAAATATTTAGATACAGGTGAATAATATATCAAAGTTGGGTTGTTCGTGCGTTCGCTAAGAACATGTGTGACGTAAGCGAAGTATAACTGCAATAAATATGAATTATAATAGGTTGACTGAATGCAGTAAACGGGAAAACACCACAATCTCGGTTTGGTCATAGTTTCTGAATGGCATTTCCTCTCATAAACACAGCATATTATTAACACACCAATAATTCCAACGCTAAATATGCCAATCAAATTATATACGTGCTGCTCTTAAGACCACTTTAATTTCTTGCATGATTAATGTTGGTTAAAGGTCTACGAAGAAGCAACATCAGCTGATAATGGTCGAATTACGAAAAGGTGTATTGATTCAAGTCTGTTCAATAAATCTAAAATGATATTCATATGGTCTGTATAATAAGTTAATGTGACACAACGAACCGCTTCAGTATTGAATAAATAACAGTTTTCACAACTAATTCTGTTGTAGTAGTAGTAGTAGTAGTAGTAGTAGTAGTAGTAGTAGTAGTAGTAGTAGTAGTAGTAGCAGTAGTAGTAGTAGTAGTAGTAGTAGTAGTGGTGTCAGTAGCAATCATCATCACATCGGTATCTGGAAGAGCAGCAATGCTAACTACTTGATTAGTAATTATTATATCCATGGTAATTATATTGATTTTTAACATAGATAGATAGTCTACTAATTAAAGGGAAAGGAATAGTCAATTATATCGATCCCAGTAGTTGACAGGTATTTTCTTCATCTCGCAAGGATAAAATGCAAAGGTAACTTCGACTTAGCAGATAAAAGTTCGATGTCTCAGCATCGCAAGTCATTTTCACCAATGTGCTACCGAATTTGATTTGTTCTGAAAAGTTTCATTAACATTGACTCAATTCAGCGTGTATGTGAAACTCTATGAAATTTGTCAACCTGCTAAACTTAACAAACAAATTTCTCTTCAAAAATACTTTTGGGAATGGAATAAAGGATGACATTAATCATAAATTCTTTGGTTCAGAGCTGACCTTAACCTATACGACATTAGGTCAGTTATGCAGAGTTAATGACAAAACATCAATGGAACAAGGAATAAATTACAAAGCCAATATTAAGTATTTCTTTACAATCAAAGGGACAGCTGTAGCGGACTGGGAAATTATTTTGATGATCTCGGATGAATGAAAAGTAATTCTTCACCACATAGATCATAGAATCGAAACAAAGATATTTTAACAAAAAAAAAAAAAAATTATTGTCATGATCTGCCATTCCCAGTGCTGAAAAGTATAAATATTTCTAAGAGATGTACAATATCACATATATTTGAGAGCGATAACATTAATTCCATTAGCCTCCAAATTTGTTCAGTACAACATCGAGATGTTGAAAGACAAAGATTACTTTGACGGAGTTCAAAGAGCTTACAAGGTCGTAACTAAATGATACAAGAAATATTCTTCCATGTTTCATCGCTACTCTGCAATCAGCTACCATTATCTTGCCAATGCTCTACTCATTCTGCTCTCGACTACTTTTGGAAGAGATAATGATATTGATTTTAATGTAAGTGCAACGCTGCATAAGCCATATGGTGGCTGTCACTGACTATATCAATCTACACATTGGAGTTGTACTTTATTTTAACCAACTTCAGGCCGACATTGGCGGGATTCGAAATCAGAAGCTAAGGAACGTGGAGACATTTATCCTATGGTGTAAAGATTCAGTCAATTAGACCTCACTTTTTGAGGTGGTGTATCATCCATTAACATGGACATCATTTTACTTTATAAAGCAAATACAAAGTTGATCTCGGCGGGGTTTGAAAAGTAGCAATAATTGGAAATACATTTATAATAGAAATTATTTCTGTTCATGTCACAATTTGTATTTCAGTTGCGTTTCTCTGACAGGAGATTGCCCAACGTTGTCGCCTAATTTGCTAAAAGTTATAGCTATCTTCTTGCCAAATTGCATCTCTGACGTCAAGCAAAAGAACTAGAAATATATAACAGAGTGTAGATCTGGATGCACAGTGCTTGGAGACAAAAATTCGATGCGTACAACTGGAGTGGTTTTGATTTATAATCCTGCTTGAATAGGGCTGACTTGTGGTTATGTTACCTCGACAACATCTCGTGTATATTGCGAGTGAGATTTAGCACTCATATCACAGACTGTTAAATATAAATACTGAAATATATTCGGTACAGCTACATATAATTCGTTTAACGCAAAACCGATTTATCAATGGATATAATTTAACAAAGAGAAATAACAATGACTTTAATTTAATGAACATAAAAGCAACTATAACACAATTATAACAACAAAGGTATACAAATGGGTCTACCAGCAAAAAATTGTAACTACATCAATAGCAAAATTAAGAACAATTACAATGTCAACAAAAACAATAAATTAGTATGACAACAACCAAACGAAAATATACACTTCTTTTATTCAGTTCAGAAAATCCATTGATGCATTCATTTATCTTGCTCTTCCCAGCTAAATTTCCTGGATATGTCTCCAAAGTAAATTATACTAGCATATTTATAGCTACAATGCAAATATTTACATTATCTTGAGTATTAGAACTCTTACAGGCTGAGAGAAGTATTGTGAACAACGTGGTACTTAAGACCACGATAGAAAGATAACACTTTTTGTATATGTATTGTTCTTACGTAAAACATCCACCCATCCGCAAGCACACTCATATACATACAAATATATACATATATTTGCCTAAATGTGTGTGGTGAGATTGATGAGCTATTATTTTATTGATTCATTGTAACAGAAGAAATGTTTTATACTATACAAACTGAAATAAATTGAATCATTAATATACGGTACTCAAACCTGGTCTTCGTGAGACTTGCTTAATCAATCTAGAGAACAAAGGACTATACAAAGCATCTAGTCAAACAATATTTGTTATTGTCGTCAATTAGATGTTGTTTCTAATATATTTGAAATAGATTTCAAACAGATTTCCAATAAATTTCTTAGTTAATTAGGGAAGCTCGATTTGATTGGGTTCCTTTCATTGAGAAATCTTTATTCAAGGATATTCTGATGCAATTTTAAATTTTAAGGATCCACAGAAGTATGCTAACATTGAGACTAACTATGTGTTTTATCAGCTTATGTTATAATTTCACATATATATATATATATATATATATATATATATTATATATATATATATATATATATATATTCAAGAGTTATCTTTTTTCAACAGAGTAAACTACAACTTGTACGTAGCGCTGCATGTATAAATCAAAGAAGAAACGAAATAAACGCAACAAGCGGAAACCGTCAAAGAACGATATGCGAATAAAAGGACGATAGCACGACAACGGCAAACACAGCAAAACAAGATCCTAGGGTCATTTGCAGCCAATTAACTCTTTAGTCGGAGTCTGGAATGTCCACGTAGTTCCGCACATTTTTCTCCGATATTACACGTAACTGGTTGGGCCAGGGACTTAAGCATTAGGCCCCTGAGTAAGGCAACTGAATTACATATACGAAAACAAATAAGTAAACGATAGAAAGGGATTTTCGACTATCGGACGAACGTAACATATGAAATAGAATTCTACATACATAATGGACTAACGCCTATCGGCTAAAAGAACTAGGGGAAAATAATTATACAATTATAACAAAAATAAAACAAAACAAAAGGTCTATTATTATTATTAGTATTATTATTATTATTATTATTGAGTGCGAGAGTAGTGCACACCATCAAAGTGACACTGGGGTGAAATATACGAAGCCCAGCATACCCATTATGATTACCCGTCTACTAAGGGCACACTAAGCACATGCATCACAACCATATGTGCGCGACATGGTGATCTCATATCAAGATAAACAGCACATGGCCTTGCAGGTGGAGCCCAGTTAGAATTTTCTTCTGGTCGAGTGACCCATCCCGCTCAAAATGTCCCTGAATAAGGGTTGTTAAAGGATGTTGAACAAAGCACCCATGTTTCCGAAGGCGAATTATCCAAACCTCCACGAATTCCTTTCAACACATGGCTATGATGCTCTCCCACTACTTCTGCTCGTGGACAGAGATGCACATATCGTCAGCCACTAAGGGACATGGTCAATTGGTGAAGGTCAAACAACTGACAAGCAAATCTGTGGTATTGAGCAAATATTTGCTGTAGCCCATCTTTTATACCAAGACAAAACAATGTACACGATAACACTTCTAATCAGTTAAGATCAGAAGCCATGAGAGCCACTGTCTGGTACTGCATCAGGTCATTTATTATTATTATTATTATTATTATTATTATTATTATTATTATTATTATTATTATTATTATTATTATATGCGCATCTAATCATATTAATTTATAACTTTCACGAAATCCTTAATTTTGTTAAATAATTTATCTATGGGTTGGTGATCATTATTGGTATATTATTAAATCGACGTCAAATCGATGAGATGAAAGACGTATTTCAATGTGGTAGGATATGAATATGTTATGCAGAACAAATTTAATATTTTCATTCTGTATTATGTGATTTAATACTATAAATTTAACAACCATTACAGTGAAACATTGTTAAGGAGATTTATATGCATCAAAATATTAGTAAGAACATTTATAACATACGGCAAGTGAAATATTGTGTGGTGTTTCCCGAGATCGCTTCCATTTCATCGTGCTTGCTATTATTGATTCAAACTACTTACACATAACCACTATTCTATAGCGAGCCATCGATCGAGTGGTTTCAGTATATTATTTGTAGTGATTTTACCGACCACCAGAGATAACGTGCATCTTCAAACATCACGAGTGATAATATACATCACTGTTTAGTCCGTCATTTATGTGTCTGCTTTCCATTATTATTTAGTATTCAAATATGTTTTGTAAGTTTGTCTCAAGTCGAAGAACTAAATGCCTAGCTAGTATTCTATTACTTCTTGCTTGGGCGCAGTCTTGAAAATTTGTCGAACAAATCGAATCTTTACGTATTGCTAAGTGCAGTACATATTCTATATATCTCTATTTCGCTGGACTGCTATGTTTCAGAAGCGTAAGAAACCAATCAGCCCCTCTAAGATAAGCGGCAACTTCTATGCTCAAACTTTGGCCTGACTTTTAAAATCTGCGTTCAGGAACATCATAGGCCGAAAATTTTCTATTTAGTTAGTTCACCTTGTTTGGGTCCTTTGTCACCAGTGTCACTGCTCCTTCACTCACAGGACTAGGAATTCTCTCGTTCTCCTGCTAGTTGTCGCAGATATCTGTTAAAAGGCCGCCAGACAAGTCTGGCATGGAAAAATAAGCTCGTAAGGTAGACGATCCAAACCAGGCGATTTACACCAACGCAGCCCATCATCGCACTCCATTGTTTCGCGGCTGTTATCGGCATTTCGCAGCGCTCCGCTCCCATTGCTGTGAAGTGGCGCATGCCGTCGAGGTAGGCATCCCGTGTTCCGAACTGCCATTCGTCTCAAACTGTTGACCAAAGTGCTGCTGAAATGCCGTACATATCTGCTCGTGCTCAAGTACCGTGTGCCCAGTGTATATGTAGATGCGTTTGTGTGCGCGCGCGCGTGAGGGCGTGCATGTTTTTGTGTTTGCTCACGTGTGAGCGTGTATCTCGTCCCATGCTGAATTGTAGCTTTGTTTCCATGTTGCGTCACTGCTACTTGTTTCTAAGCTTCAAATATTGTATTCCTTTCTATGGCTAATACCTTAGTAAATCCAGTTTATTCGAGTCTGATCGCCCTTTCAGAGCAAACTACCATTTGTTATTGACGATTGACCCCGTCAACGGCCGCTTGATTAATTCTGTAATCCGGTCCTCGTAGGTTTGGCCCACCAGGAGTGATGCGTTCAGTTTCCAGTAACAAATTTCTGACCTGTGTAGCCGACGGCTTTAAAATGTGGACAACTTATAATATCCTTATCTACTGGCCAACAGAAAATTCTAGATACGGCGTATATGACACGATCCCGTTTGTCCATGTCCATAATGGCATATTTGGGAAATACAGTCGGTACCCCTGGGTAGATAGAAAAGTTTGTGAGCAAGTGTACAAGGCTTTTGGACCCCATTCTTCCTACACCAAGGCAATCCAAGCGTGCGCCCAGGATGGTGTTTCACACACCCATGAGTAGTAAATATGGAGACGTCCCGAGAAAAACAACAATACACCTAAAGAGATATGGTTGCCCCGCCTCTCTCGGAGCATAAATAGCCAACAGACTGAAGATACATAATAAACTCTCATTTTTACTCACCTGTACTCAGTAAGTCTGCTCACTTGGGACATAGTCTCCACTTTCATCCATGCTCCGGGAAATTTCCTAAAATGCAGTCCGTCTTTCTCTCAACTCATCTTCCTTTCCACGTGAAGGCGCCAGAGAGATAAACAGTGCCTATCCTTCCCAGCCAGAGAAAGGCATCGGAACGATCTTCACATTGGGCTCATTTGATACCTGGATCATCATATACGTAATAGCAGGGGTTCAGCATAACACCTCAATTCTAGCAATGCTCCAGCTGTGGACGAGATGCACGTATACACACACACATATAAACACACACAGGCACACACTGTTAATGTAATTTTTGTTATCTCACCTTCATCTTAACGCAATAATTTACACGCTATAAATCATAGATATATGTATTTCAAATTCTACCATTAAAATGACTCATATATATGTGTGTATATATATATATATATATATATATATATATATATAATAAATATTAGGGAATAAATCCAAACTTACAGGAAAATTATATTATATTATATATATTATTTATATCTTAAAAATATTGATTATATTTTAGATATTTAAACCACCTGATGAATGACTGTAACTCGAAAATTTAAAGGAATTAACAGCCATGAAACGATCGTAGTGATATATTAATTATATTTTTTTTAATAATTTTGTTATATATTTAAATAATATAAATTAAATAATCTTATGTATTGGCTTAAGTTTTTGATTGTATGATTTGCCTAATAGTGGTTTTGTCTCTAATATAATATAATATATATATATATATGTCTGTGTGTGTGTGTGTATATGTGTATATATATGGGCGTGTGTATTGATGCAATCATGTACACACATATGTATAGACACACACTCATACATAGCTAAAGTCGTGTGCATATGCACACTTATAAATTCATTTGTAAGTATGTATAAAATTGTTATATTTATAAATATTAATATGCGTATATAATAAAGATGCAGCCAAGCTGGATAGTGAACATATGCCTGAATAAATAGGAAATAGCTTCTAAAATAAATTTGCTTTTAAATTAAAAAGATTATACAAATGTTCGACAGATGCTGTTCATAGCGTTCGCTCAGATATGAAGTATAAGTATAATATATCTGAAACCTTTTAAATTATGCTGTTTCTTTTAGAGAATATATATATTTCTGAATGTTCCACACTGATGTAATGTGGAAGGCTGAACTGGATGCTAAAATTACAGGTACTGGCACGGGCATTTAATCTTCAGAAGGGCAGAGGTTGGTCAAATAACACTTTTTACGTACAGTTATGACTATTAGCTAATGAACAAAAGAGTAAGATCGTGAATACAAGTGGCTGAAATGAGAGTCTTTCGGGGGATCTCTGGAATAAGATTATGCGATAGAGTGTGTATCCCGGAAATCGAGGTGTCACTACTTCTATAATTACCTACTAATCCTCCGCAATTAACTATCATAGCTCCAGGACTATGGACGTGTGGTTATATACTCCAGGATACAGTCGTCAGACGGATTCTCCAAGCCGACCCGTACAGCAGGGGATCTAGTGATAGAGCAAGGAAATGGTTGGATAATGTCTATAATCTCTGTTTATTACCCTTAGAAATCCAGCCAGGAAATCTAATATTGATTGCTTTCGGTAGTGCTCTATGGAGGATGTGTCTGAAGACTCTGTTGCAATGACCCCAACCCCCTACTCCGAAAAAGTAGTGGGAGTAGATGGATAGACAATTCCGCTCAGATCACACTTCATTCTGAATACGTCTCACGAAACGTTTTCAAAGCATACATTTTTTGTTATTTATGTATAGGTAGGACTATATTAACATATATGTACTACTTTGTTTAGGGTGGCGGGCTTTGATGATGTGCCTCTTGCATGTCAAGCAACCACTTAGAGAAGCCGTTGCATTTTATTTTTTCCAATCTTTGTAAAGATTTATTGAGATTACCTTTCCTATGTGATGGATTACTTAGAATTTCATTACTTCACGAACTCTCTTTGTATATTAAGAACTTTATACCACGTCTTAGTTTCACCTTTCTAGAGATTATAAATTACTCTCTAGAATACGCTTTCTACCTATGTCACGTATTATTTCAGAAAGCTTGCAAAAACGTTACTAGGCCAGACGAAATGCCAAAACGTTACTAGGCCGGACGAAATGCACAGAGACATTTATTCTAGCCGTTTACGTTTATTGAAATTGATGAACGTCTACTAAGATGGAAATTATATTTCAAAAATGTGTAGACTGATATAAAACATATTTACACTTTAAATTTTATGCTCACATTTGTTACGAATTTAAAAAAAATTTCTCTCTTATGTAATCACTCTTTTGGATTTCGAGTGGAATAAAAACTAGTTTTTCTGTCGATTCCATTTAATCATTTATACATCATATACAGTTATTCTTCAGAAACTTTTTATTCTGTTTAAAACAGATTGTCATATATATTCAGGTTTAACAGCCTCACAGCTCAAACACAACGTAATTACATTTGTTGCCGTTGTGGGGTACTAGTTACAACGCCTTAGTTAATATTTACTAATTTCATGGCGAACTGAAAGAATCGGTAGCCTATCGGATAAAACTCTTAGTGGCATTTCTCGCAGTTCTTTACATTCTGAGTTCAGATTCCGCCGAGGCCAGCTTTGCATTTCCTCTTTTCAGGAGTCGATAAGATTGTAGCAGTGATCACTGGGATCGATGTAATTTACTCCATCCCCATTTCAAAATTACTGGCCTTCGGTTAAAATTATGAAGAATATTTATCAGGATTTATTTTACTCTACTCAATGAGATATCATTTCGGTAAATAAGCACTAGCTGTCTATTACATTCTACGGTATCTGATTGTACTTTTGTATTCTTAAATTAGTTTTATTATCTGTGAGCAGACGGATTTTGTTTGACATAAGTTTCTTTTGTTAATCAATGTTATTGATTCTGTGAAATGTTTTTATTCAATATATTGATTATTTTTTGAATTCTGTTCACAAGTATGTATTAGTCCTAATACAGTTTGTTTGCGTTACCAATCCTTTCAGTATGCTCAAGTAGTAATTAAACTAATATCAAATATATCTGACTTGAGAAACAATTTTCTGTGTGTTTAAATTCTGAGACTGAACTTTTTTGTATTTAGTTTCCCACACAGGTGAAACAACTACGAATTGACAGCTTTCTTAAATCATATCCATTGTAAGACCCTTATTTGCAGATGTCCCCAAACTTTTGGGTGTGGTGTTTTAGTTTGTATATGACAAGAACATAATGCGACAAAATTACAAATATTTCAAAAAGTATAAAGCGATTAAGCTGCAATAATAGCATTGGCCTAACGAGAAATGTAACATATGTTGGTTCATTGTCGAGCTTCAATTCATACAAGGAACATGTCTGTACATCTAAAAATGCAAATGTATTTTATGTATGTGTGTTTGTGTGTGTCTTATACGTGAATATGTGTGTGAGTGTGCGCGCGCGCGTGTGCTTGTGTGTGTATGTGTATGTTTTTGAAGTGTCCCATAGGTTTCCTTGCGAATACACATCTTAGTTTTTTTATGGATACAAACATTGTGCTAAAGAATATTCAAAATCTATTTCCATACAAGCGTTGTTCAGCAATAAACCCGAACTGTGGTGACATCAATGAATGAGCAAGTGTAGGAAAAATAACGGATCAAAGATGGACACCAAGGGAGCTAGTTTCAATATTTTTCTCTCTCACTCGTTCATCTTTTCACCATTGATTTTCTCAATGCTTGATAAACTTTTCTGGTGACCATACATTAATAAATAATGTTGACTCTCTGGTAGACTGATCTGCACTTTACATTATCCTAGTATTTATACATCTGAGATATGTGACTTGCCATATAACGACATTTTATATGATTTACATCATTGCTACATAACATTTTACATAATTGTCACAGTTTTATGCGCCAGTATAATATGTAAAATATATTTAATTAAGTGGGTTTTGTCTATGATTATTCCAGTTTGTTTGTCAACTGAAGTATCTTCTGCTTGAATTTATGCGTATATAGCTTATTATTCTGCAGACATTTGTGTCCTTCACGTATTTCTCGTGCAAAGTCAGCTTAACACAATAAGGGGCAGGCTGCTCTTTTAAATTACAAATAGAGTTCAACCGACCGGCCTCCACAGAGTTTCTCCTTACTCAGTTCTCCTCACAACGTTGAAGTTGAATGATTAAAGACGTTTGTGTAAACCACGTCACATGGGATCGGACTAAGGAGCTTCTTAAATGTGAAGCGAATCGCTTCACCATTAAAACTTGCTAGCAATGAAAACACTTCAATCACAAGCACAGATTATGAATACTGATCATCTCTTTGAAGCAATATATTTATGAAGGACCACCTGTTTGTTATAACCACAAGAGCGGAAGAGTTTGCATTACCATTAGTATCGCATTTATTGATTGTCCATGTGACTGCTGATTAGATTTAAAATGTTCTTAATCCGTTGTATCAATGTGAAGAGTTCTTCTGCCGAATAGAAATTCATTGATGCTGACATAATATAAATCAACGACTCTTAGATATTCTAAATCAACCAATCAACTCTACCAATTGTAACACTCACCTTAATTTATATAGTCATAAAAATGTAAATGTCTTTCCGTTAATTGCATTGCCATATTTCAAGTCACTAATTCATTTTGGTTTATCTGCTTTGCCATAAGAAGAAACATATATTTCTAGTCGGTCTTGCTGTTAAAGCCATCAGAAGCGACATTCAGAAAACAAGGAGATAATTAAATAGAAGAAAACATCCGGGAAATCAATTGTGAGTAATGGCTCATTAGAAAATTTTACTGAATAATGTACTGACGTAAACATAAAAATAAAATAATTTCTGTGTTTTTTTTTTATCAGGGCTATAGTTCATAGATTCGCTAAATATGGATATAGATTTAAGATAATCACTGTGCAATTACGATTACTTAATATACAGCACATCACTTAGATTGGTAAAAAACGTTTATCATGTATGCATACACACACACACACACATTCACACACACACACACACACATATATATATATACAGAAACGTGTATGTGTCCGCGCGCCTTTGTGTGTGTGAGTCAGATGCAAAAATATTCCCTTTTACATATGCTGTGATATTTCTAAATAAAATTGTGCGCTTCTGTATGTTTGCCTATATATATAGGAGTGGCTGTGTGGAGGCACAGGTGTGGATTTGTGGTAAGTAGCTTGCTTACCAACCACATGGCTCCGGGTTCAGTCCCACTGCGTGACACCTTGGCCAAGTGTTTTCTACTATAGCCTCGGGCCGACCAAAGCCTTGAGTGGATTTCGTAGACAGAAACTAAAAGAAGCTCGACGTATATATGTATATATATGTGTGTTTGTGTGTCTGTGTTTGTTCCCACCCCAACATCGCTTGACAACCGATGCTGGTGTGTTTACGTCCCGTAACTTAGCGGTAAGGCGAAAACAGGACCATAGAATAAGTACTAAGCTTACAAAGAATAGATTTCCTCGACTAAATGCAGTGCTCCAGCATGGCCACAGTCAAATGACTGAAACAAGAAAAAGAGTAAACAAGTATACATACATACATACATATATATATATATTTCTGAGAGCTATATATATATATATATATATGAAATATTTATATATATATAAAACAATCAGTTGCTCACATAGCTGGCATATACCATTTCAATAGCAACAAGGATGACAGTCAGCCAAAATTTATATTATGCTTTCTCTCTTCTTTCAACTCTTTGTGGGGTTAATAACCTTAAACTTTAGTTACAGTTTTTCATTCAAACTACATAATAGGCAGAATAGTCGGATTAAGACAGTAGGGTGTTTTGAGGAAGATTTGGTTGCTATTTCTACAAGGTCTACCTGCAATGTAGAGGTCTGAACATAATTTTCATTCACATATTTGCAAGACAAGATGAAACTAGTAAATTATTACTGGATGATTCTAGATCCAGATTTTGTACTGACGAGGCAAAGCATTCATAAATGCAAAGACAGATATCTCTTTATTTTTCTCCATGTTGATATATGGACAATTTATTTGGTTTTAAAGTCAGACCATAGCTGCTATTTTCAGCATGTGGTGGTATCTCCTATATACCCTAATTTATAATGATATATATATATATATATATATATATATATATATATGTATGTGTGTGTGTGTGTAAAATAATATGTGACAATTATTCAATAGCCAAGATAAAACTCTGAGTTTTTACCAATATACATATATATATATATATATATATATATATATATATATATATATATATATATATATATATATATATATATACTAGCCTTGAAGCTGTCCGATGGGCGGCATTCAGGTTAAGTGCTATGGGTTGAATCTTTGAGGCTTTCGAGCCGCTTTGTGGCCCTCTACCCTTGTATGGTTAAACGTACTTCTGCAAATGTGCTCAGCACTGATGTTGGTCATAGTATAATCAATAAACGTAGGGGTGAGGTAAATGCAGTAAAAATTGGGGTCAGTGGGACCCCTCTTAGGTGGTTGTTAAAGCAAATAGAACCCTTTGGAATTCTCTGAGAATAGGAGGGTTGCTGGTTTAAGTTTCGTTGTCCTTGCACACACACCCACAATCATACACACATGCATATATATATATATATATATATATATATATATATATTGGTAAAACGGTAAGATAACAAAAGAAAGAGACCTCAATATTATTTAAATAGAGGAAATTGATCTATACAATAATATGTTACATTACTCGATAGTCAAGATAAAGCAGAGTTATAACACAGTAATTTCCCTTTATATAACGGTATTTTTTCATAGCGTTTTCAAATAGCCAGATAACCGAAGAGATGTTGTTGTGGATTTCCACTTCGGCATCTGAAACTCTGAGTTTTGTCTTGACTATCGAGTAATGTAACATATTATTGTATATATATATATATATTCGAAATAATTGAACATTTTAACCCCACAACAATTTTGGCCAAATGTCGTTGATCAGTTAATCAAAAATCATCTTTCTCTTTGCTTGAGTGGCGTAGGGAAAAATGTATTTGTTGTAACCATTCTTCAGCCCATATTCCGTCTGCGTATAAAATTCCATGAAAACAAGTTGAAAACTTTAAAAGTTAAGGCAGAAAATAACGTTGATATTAGAATGTGCATTGAAATCTGCTATTGATTGTTGAAAAGTCGATGCCAATTAAAAAATATTCGATTGTTTTGAAATTCCACGTACGTAAGTGGCCGCAAGTTTCATCAAGATCGGTTGGATCGTCTCGGAAGAGTTTAAGTAACAAATTCACACACACCAGAAACAGACAGAGACTGCCATTTATGTATATAGTTAGCTACCCAGGATTCGTTTGACTGGGACACGTTTGATCAGGTGTTCTCTCTATCAAAGCTAACCTGGCGTTAAACATATTCTTATCACTTTTTAACTACATATAATACCGCACTCTAAAAACCCGTGGCCAAAATGTCTTCTTTCAGTTATATAAAGTTTCAGAGAAAGACGTTCTATCTTTCTATGTAAATATTCAACCGAATAAAAAAACGATGAACACTTTTTCCCCAGTTACAAGACAATCTTCTTCCCATATTTTTGAATTGCTCCCACGTATGAAACAACGCAAATATAGATATTTCGCTATCAACGATATAGATATTCTTATATTCGGCAAATTTAATCTGCTGCTACTCAGCTGACAACAAATAACAAATAAATCCCTCGTAATTTACAATTTCTGGATGGATGTATGGAATACCGTCGATAATTGGAGGTGAAGTGATAGCATGGATCCCTGTGGTTTGTGGATATTATTAGATAATGCTGTGGATGATGATGTTGTTGGTAATCATATTGGTGGCGGTGATGGGACTTCTTTTTGATGTTGCTGTCGTTGTTTTGTTGTTGTTGTTGTGTTTTTGTTGTTGTTTCCCTTAGTGCATCTCAAAACTAACGACTGCTCTACGCAGAGTAACGAAATCTCATTAGTAAGTTAAGTAGTAGAATGAATAGCAAGAGAGAAGACCAAGAATTACGTGGATGGATAACATCAAGGACTGGACAGATATAAAATGCAGTCAATATATAAGGATAGTACAAGGAAGATTGAGATGCTAATGCTTGGTGAGAGCAAACATGATGATGATGATGATGATGAAACATGACCAGAATATAATTATAAAATAACGAAGAAACTATTTTGGTTTATATGACAGAATAAGAGCTGAAAAGTTTAGTTTTTTTTTTCAAATAAACTTTATATACTCTGGTCTGAGTGCTATAAGTCAGTAAGTCTATATACGTATAGGAACGTGTATCTATATACATCTACTTATGTGTAGTACTTATTTGTACATGCCCATGTATGTGTAGGATTGCATAAGCGCAAGTGTCTAGAGACGTAACGTATGTAAGTACTAAATACTCTATCATCTCTAGAGACATACTCTGTCTTCATTCCCCTCCCCAAGGTATCATTTTCTCAATATACATCTCCTTCTTTCCGCCCTCTTTCACTCTCTCTCTCTCCTCCTTTCTCTCCCACACACACATACAACACATTTATATTTGTATATATATATATATTATATATATATATAATATATATATATAACACACACATATATATGTATGTGTAAGTACGTATATATATTCATTTATATGCACATATACAGACATACATATACATACATTCTTATATATATGTATACATATATATATATATATATATATATATATATATATATATATATATATATATATATATATATATACATATATATGTATACATATATATATATATATATATATATATATATATATATATATATATATATATTATATATATATATATATATATATACATATATATATATATATACATGCATTCATTTGAAATTGAAAACAAATACGTTACAATGGCACGATCATGGCTCGTATATACATGATAGCATTCGCATTAAGTGTTATTGTCTACAGACTTTGATTCGAGAATGTCAGGAAACGTACGACACAATATAGATTCCTGTTTTTGGTTCTCTAACCTTTTATCGTAGAAAGAACAGAAATTACTCTGAAGGGAACAACTAACAAACTCTTCCATTGTATGACCATTCTCCTAATTACAGGCATGGTGGTTTGTTTTGTGACAAACTAGTTGCAGGTTTGATTCCACTACGTGGAACATGGAGTTAGTGAGGTTTTCCAAGGTCTTAAATTGATAAAATTGTTTTTCGGTGTAAATATACTGGATGGAAATACACTGAAGTTTTCTGTCCTAGCTTTCTTTTGTGGGTGGAGGATAGCCTTAATCGGTCAATTTGCTTACCACCATCATCAAGCTTTTGGGGGCCAATAAATGTGTTCTAAACATTCTTTCCGGATCTTTAGTACACGTATATCTACCTCCTTTCACTTCATCATTCTTGGAGTTTCTAAAAAGTGACCATGGCTGTTACCTCTCCTCCTCTTACAAATATAAATTGTGAGAGTGTCAGTGGTGGAATAAAAAAATACCTTCTGGTGTTTTCATGGACATTGATTATGTGATAGAGTATTCTGTCATAAGCTACATTAATTATACAGTGATAAAAGTCAGCTAGCTGGCAGAATTGTTAACGCGTCAGACAAAATGTTTAACAGCATATCCGGCTTTGCGTTCGGATGTGGAATTCTTTCGGAGATCAATAAATTAAGTAATATTTGAGTGCTAAAGTTGAGGCAATATCCGACGTGTATGAGTGTGAGAGGGAGATAGTCAGACAGACACACAGACAGTCAGACAAACAGAGACCGTTAAAATAGGTACTAGGCTTAAAAAATAAGTACTGGGCTCGATTAATTCCGCTAAAAATTCAACGCCTTGCCTCAGCCGTGCTCCAGCATGGCCGCAGTCTAATAACTGAAACAAGTAAGAGATAAAAGATAAGAGATCGTCATCATTGCCCACTTTCCATGCTGGTATGGGTTGCACGATCTGACATGGGCTTGACTAGCAGGGACCTCCGTTGTGGCATGGTTTCTACGGCTGGATATCCTTCCTAGCGCCACTGTATATATATATATATATATATATATATATATATATATACTTGTTTTTTGCTGCCTGATTAAGTCTGCGGGAACTAAGAGATCTTGCTGTTATTATTAACTCTAAACCGATGGGAAAATAATCCGATTATATTTAAACAACAGAAACATGTTTGCCGTTTATTAAATTTCATTCGCAGTGTTTTAGTGGATCCCAGACAATAGTAAAAGATATTTTCCCATGATGTAACACTATGTTTCAACCTGAAACCATTTAGCACTTAAAAGTAGTCAGTTATATGCGACAGCCAAAAATAGTAAGTAGACTGAGGCGAGACGTTAACTTGAATACGAAGCTTATGTTTCGTTTTATTTTTTCTGGATGTCACTTCTTTAACTACTAATTAGTGCAGCTGGGAATATTTATAGCTATTGTAGATATAGAAGATTATGAGGAGTGGGGGTAGCTGGAGAGTGTTAGAGAAAACTCTAATGAAACTAGATAAGATGTAATACAAAGATAAACAGAAGTAAATTTAAGGAGAAAGAGATAAAGAGACGTTGCAATAGAGTGTGTAAATTTATGTGTGAGAAACAATGTCAGTAATTGTTGCTTTTCAAATCAACGTTAGTTGTTTTAATAAAGAAATCTTACTAAAATGATAAACAATTACTTAAATATTTATAAGAACATCATTGCAATAATACTGATTATATGTTTCTCAACTCAATTAAAGAATCGACAGATTTATGAACGGTAAACACACACAAAATCTATCTGACAATGTTACCTGAAATATCAAACTGAAGCCATCAAGAAACTTAAGAGAGCATCAATCGATATGTTATCTACCATCGAGGGAAATAAATACATTAAGACGATAACCGTCAAAGAAAAAGTTGGTACTTAACACAATGACGTGATAAACTTAACGATATCAAAGAGAAGCTGATGACTAAATTTAGTGAAATAAATCAAGAATACTGTGAAGACAGCTCTTATCTAAACTTCTATTTATTCTGTCAGAATCAAGTCAGCAGTCAGATCACTAGGCTCTTCTGTCGATTTCAGTTTAGATGTGATTTCTAAGCAGATATCCAGATACACTTTGCAATGTGATGACGTAATTTAGTGGGCAAATGTCACACATAAGAGAACTTTTTCAATTAATGAAGAAAGCTATTTAAAAGTTAACATACAATCGCATCTCTACTCGACACACACACACACACACACACACACACACACACACACACACACACACACACACACATACACACACACACAAACGCGCGCACACTGACAGGTGTCCATACAGAAATACGTATATACGAAGAAAGGTCTCATATCAGATTTAGATTAATACTTGCAGATTGCGGTAACGAAGAGGCATTTACATGGGTTTATATAATTTTTAATATCAGCATGTCTCTGAATGTGTGTGTGTGTCGTCTATGTGTTTGTGTGTTGTATGTGTTGTGTGTGTGTGTGTGTGTGTACGTGGGTGTGTTCAGAAATAGTTATAGAGGATAAAAAATTGTTGATGAAATCCTTGTTCAAATATTTACAGAACCATTTATTTGTTTGTATGGATGACTTTTTACGTCCGTGTATAAATGCAGTATTGGCTACATATAACCCCACCACTACACATATAGTTTTATATATATATATATATATTATATATATATATATATATATAATATATATATATATATATATAGACCGGAGTAAACACATAAATGTGAAACAAGGTGGAAAAAAGAGTACTCAAGTACCAGTGGTAGAGTAATATGCTTTATTTTAAGCAGCAAAAAATTCAACAAAATTTGTTACTCTGAGTTTCTCGTTGCCGTTCATCAGACAGTTTTTAAAAAATGGGTGCATTAATAAAAATATATACGAAAGACATATAAAATAAAATATAACATCCTATTTTGGGTCATTTATAAATAATCAAGGTAATATAAATAATCAAGGTAATCCTATGCAATACAATAACATGAAAACAAAGTTTGTAGGTTTTTCCTAATATATATGTAGAAACATAAGACTTTGCTATAAATCCGTCGTAGCGCTCAAGAGTCAAAATCAAAGTCAAAAATCAAAAATACAAAATATATACTCTATCCATATGGTATATTTATATTCGACATTTTAAATTTAGCCGCTACGACGGATGTATAGCAAAGTCTTATGTTTCTACATATATATTAGGAAAAGCCTACAAACTTTGTTTTCATGTTATTGTATTGCATAGGATTACCTTGATTATTTATATTACCTTGATTATTTATAAATGACCCAAAATAGGATGTTATATTTTATTTTATATGTCTTTCGTATATATTTTTATTAATGCACCCATTTTTTAAAAGCAATGTTTTTTTAAAAAAAAGCAATGTTGTCAAAATTAGAATGTTTATATAAGTATGTGTATAGCAAAGCATATGTATTTGTAAGCATGCGTATCTGTGTATGTGTAAGTGAAAGTATGCTTGTGCTTAAGCACACATATACACGACGGTATGTATATGTATCAATTCAAACTTGTGTATGTATACTGGTCTCTATAGATGCCAATAACATCGTTACAAGTTTCCCCCACCCCACCCCTCCTTCGTTCCTTTTTCTCTCTTTCCCTTTCTTTCGTTCCCCCTCCTTGCTCAGTATATGAGAATTGCTACATAGATGAATTTTAGCTTGCGTGCGAGACGGTTTGCGTGAATATATGTACACATGCTTTTATGTGTATATTTAGATTCATATTCATACGTTTGTATATGTATGTATGGCGTTTACGCGCATCCTTTTGTGTATGTTGATATATATATGTAGATTTTAATATAAATTTGTATTGCAGTATTTATAACAGGTTTAATTTCTATGCAGTAATTTGTACTGTCTTCATTAACGGCAATAGGTTTTTTCCTCGGTTTTTTCCTCGGATTTTATAATTTTTATAAGTTTTTTTATATATATATACATATATTTTTGACCTTTTTGTTTATCGCTCGAAGATTGGCCGTTTTTTCTAAAGGGCCAATCAAACAAGTCCATTTCTTTTTAAAGGTGTAGCGTTTGTAAGAGTATAGATTGAATTAATATATAAGTTCCATTCTAGCAAAAACTGTCTGATGAACGGCAACGAGAAACTCAGAGTAACAGATTTTGTTGAATTTTCTGCTGCTTAAAATAAAGTATATATATATATATATATATAAAGGCGCAGGTAAGAAGCATGCTTCCCAACCAATTGGTCCTGGATTCAGTCCCATTGCGTGGCAGCTTAGGCAAGTTTCTTCTGCTATAGCCTCGGACTGATCAAAGCCTTGTGAGTGGATTTTGTAGAGGGAAACTGAAAGAAACCCGTCGTATATATAATATATATATATATATATATATATACATGTATATATGAGTTTGTGTCTGTTTTTGTCCCCCCACCATCGTTTGATAACCAATGTTGGTGTGTTTACGTCCCCGTGACTTATCGGTTCTGCAAAGTGACCGATAGAATAAGTACTACGCTTACACGGAATAACTCCTAGGGTTCATTTTTTCGATTAAAGGCCGTGTTCCAGCATGGGCGCAATCAAAGGACTGAAACAAGTAAAAGAATAATATGTAGTACAGTGGATTACTAGGGTTATGGAATTTGTTTGTTTAAAAGTGAAGTGTGGAGGGAGGGTAAAATTTGCATGAGCCTGCATGAAAATGCTTTCTTTTCTTAAAAAGAATCATAACGATAGTGACTATGGAGATTGGTACATACTGATAATTTATTTCCTTTTATTTTACAATGTCACACAAGACATTATCATGGTGGTTACGATGACCTACATGCGTTTCCGCCGCAGAGAGTATGAGCAGTTGCATATGCAACCCGATTAATTTTCTGTAGCAGCTTCGTATATATATATATATATATATATATATATATATATATACGAATATAAACAAGAAGGTTAGTAATAATTAGTTACTACCAGGTGCCCAGCACAAAAGACGAATTAGTCATAAGACAAAATATTAATCATAAAGAAAAATATTATTCATGTAGTAATACAATTAAGGGCTCCTAAATTAGGATACCGAGTACTGGGAACACAGAAGGGAGATGAATTTATCGAGAGTGAAAATCAAAAACGTTTACCGATAACTTTACACCTCGGACTGATCAGTTTCTGCCTCTTTCTAGCAAAACACAGAATATGTTTGCTAAGGCTGGCTTCATCAACGAGTCGCCTAAATTGAATCGAGGTCTGCAGCGATGTGAGACCATGTGTTGATCTCGACTACTAGCAGATCTTAACTTTTCAAATCTCTGCGCAGACGCAAAAGTTACACGGCAGTATAGGGCATGCCGGGAAGAATTTTACGAATAAATTCATCAAGTAATATGCGAATATAAACAAGAAGGGTAGTAATAATTAGTTACTACCAGGTGCCCAGCACAAAAGACGAATTAGTCATAAGACAAAATATTAATCATAAAGAAAAATATTATTCATGTAGTAATACAATTAAGGGCTCCTAAATTAGGATGCCGAGTACTGGGAACACACTTCCCGGCATGCCCTATACTGCCGTGTAAGTTTTGCGTCTGCGCAGAGATTTGAAAAGTTAAGATCTGCTAGTAGTCGAGATCAACATATGGTCTCACATCGCTGCAGACCTCGATTCAATTTAGGCGACTCGTTGATGAAGCCAGCCTTAGCAAACATATTCTGTGTTTTGCTAGAAAGAGGCAGAAACTGATCAGTCCGAGGTGTAAAGTTATCGGTAAACGTTCTTGATTTTCACTCTCGATAAATTCATCTCCCTTTTGTGTTCCCAGTACTCGGCATCCTAATTCAGGAGCCCTTAATTGTATATATATATATCCCTTAATTGTATATATATATATATATATATATATAATATATATATATATATATATATATATACAATTAAGGGATATATATATATATATATATATATATATATATATATATATATATATATATATATGTATGAATATATCTATGTCTGTGTTTGTCCCGCCAACATCGCTTGATAATCGATATTGATGTATTTACGTCCCCGTAAAATAGCGGTTCGGCAAAAGAGCCCGATCGAGTAAGTACTAGGTTTACAAAGAATAAATCCTGGGGTCGATTTGCTCGACTAAAGGCTGTACTCCAGCATGGTCTGAAACAAAGTAAAGAATAAAAGAATATATCAATATGTGTCTATATGCGATACATGTATATACATATTATGCATGCATAACTTCAGTCACAGCCTTGGATAACTCTTATAATTTTATGTTGAGAAAATAAGACTTACGTATTTGTTATCCTCACTAATTCGGACGATCACCTTTTCACCGAAAATTCTCTATTTATGAGAGAACTGTGTAATTGGATGCCAGTAAGCATAATCTGACATGGCACTTTGTTTAACACAGAAACACGTTATTCGTAAGCTTCGTGGTCACATGACGCACATGTACGTTATCGAAGAAAGAACACTTTGCTGTAAAGAATGTTCTACATTAATTTGACAGTATGTGGTCAATATGTAATTGAGAATACTGACCTCTTTTATAATACTTAAACCTTCGACAATCTGAAATCGCCTATACTCCAGATGAATGCGAAATAACAAATTTCCTGTCTTTTACTGTATTCTGTTTAAGAGACCACATTCGTTGAATACTGAATACATAAAACTTATTCAAACTACAACTGTTACATACATATGTATATATGATATATGTATATGAATATATACATATATATATACATATACATAAACATATATATATATATATATATATATATATATATATATATATATATATTTATAAACGGTAGTTTGTCTGTGCGTGTTTCTGTGTGTCTGTTTGCTTGTACCCTCACCCTGACCACGGCTTTCAACCGATTCTGATGAAACTTGACACACACATAGCCCAATGTCATAATTCAAAACTAACGCAGCGAAAGTTTTGAAAAGTTCCCCCAGTTCTGAAAAAAATCGATAAATTCGACATGGGGTCGAGAATTAGAAACACAAACCGCAAACTGTCTAGGGGACGCAACTCCACCTTTTTTAACTAAAAAAAAAATTTACCATCATTTTTTTCCATTGTTTTGCTATTTTTGGCTATAACTCTCTAAAAATGCTTTATAGTTATTTCCCTTACAAACCTGAGCAACGCCGGGCGATACTGCTAGTATATATATATTAGGTTATCCCATAAATAATGCGTTTTTATATAGCAAGACAGACAAAGATTGAGACAGACAAAGATAATCTTAAATCTAAAATATTCTCTCCTTTATTTCCCACAATGCTCTTCTATTTATCTGCTAGATTTGCCATGCCAAACTTCCAAAATTCACTTGTCCGTGACGAAAAGTACTCCTCCAGTACTGTACTGATCTCGCCTACAGAATTCATATGTTTTCCGTCCACATGATTTTGAAGATTGCAGAATAAATGATAAATAGATGGAGCAATATCCGGTGAATATGATTCCAGCGCTTGGAATGACGTCCACGCTGTATGCGACCGAGCATTATCCTGATGGAAGATCATCTTTTCTCTTAAAACCAAAGATGGTCGTTTTTATTCAACCGTTAACTTAAGTTACTTAAACTGCTTGCAGTAGATCTCATTTGTTATCGTTTGGTTTCGGTTTAAAAGTTTAAAGTAGACTAAACCTTTCATATCCCACCAAACAGATTACAAGGCCTTGCCTGGGTGAAGACCTTCTTTAGCCTGGGGTACCGGTGTTTCTCCTTTCCCTACCTACTGTCTTCGGCGCTTGGCATTTTTATAGCGAACTCATCACCAGTCACTATTCGGTTCAAAAAAGTTCATTCATGAGACTTGACAGCTAAAAGGAGCACATATTAACACACTGCGCGTGATAAAACTCGGAAAGTTTGTGAGACATTGAACGAGTCTGCTGACTTATCCGACGGCACGCAGGTGTCGATGAATGCTTGAATGAAGAAATCCAAGGTTCTCTGTTAATTCCTCAACAGTTACCACAGGATTTTGTTCCACCATGGTTTGTAGGACATCCTTGTCGAGCTCTACCGATCTTCTTGAACGAGACTCGTCTTCTAAGCAGAAGTTTCCAGCTCGGAACTTTTGGAACCACTGTTGACACTGGCTTACACTTATTGTCCAATCTCCATATACTGCACTAATATTCCTCGCAATTTTTGTTGCGTCCTTGCCTTTATTGAACTCATTAAGCAAAATATGCCAGATATGCTCCTTTGTCATTTCCATTATAGCTCTAAAAAATTACTCTTAAAATCGAACTGCAATCTTCAAAACTTGTACTAAGAATAAAAACAAGGTAAAATTATTATCTGTTGTTATTGCAAGTTGATGCGGGCAGTTTATCCCGTCCCTCTCCGACTTTTCGTTCATGCAGTTGAAAAAACCGCATCATTTATGGGATGACCCTGTATATATATATATATATATATATATATATATATATATATATATATATATATATATATATATATATATATATATATATATATATATATATAGATAGATAGATAGATAGATAGATAGATAGATAGATATATAGATAGATAGATATATATATAGATATACACATACATATATAGGACAAAGCATAAATAATAAATAATGACCATTACATATTTTTTTCGTTATTAGAGTAAATTTGGCTTACAGCTGTTTCCAGTAGTTACTGAATGGATCTATTGATCAGTTGAGAAAAATTGAATGACCTAAAAGAATTAATGTTACTTTCGTCTGAGCCATGTCTGGTTATAACGAAACAGAACACTGAAGGGATGGTACGTGCATGGTGTGTGTGTGGGGGTGGAGATGTAAAGTGACAAGTAGAATGGAGAAAAAGAGTAAGATACGTTACAAAAAGGGGAAGAGAAGGACGGAAATAATAGAGGACGGGGCCACTTAATAGAAGGAGGGAGATAAGATGGCCGAAATTTGGGAAAAGAACAGGCATAAAACATCTGTGCTTGTAGTTAGGTCAACACACATGAACGTATTTCCATTGTTTTTAGGTTAGATATTCTCCAAATATGTTGAAATCTGATATGGGCCATTTACACACTTAGCACTTCCGAGTTGTTTTACAGGGCTTAGAGAAACTGAAGCACTGTTGCAATAATTGTGTGAATCTGAGAGTGAAATATGTATTTTCTTTTACCAAAAGTCAGAAATTTTTCAGCACCCCCTCGTAGATTGAGTTATCGAGTGTACTGTACCTTGCTATATCTACAAAGATCTTTTCACATTAGCTACCAACACTGTGAAATAGATTTAAAACACAAATATGAAGCTACTTCAAAATATGTTTATATATTTCTTTTCCACTTTTCCAACCTCGTCTCTTTTATACATAGATTGTTATGTATGAAAGTCATGTTATAGTAAATATATTCCTGCAACATTCATGTAAACACATTATTCATTTTTTTATGACAATCCATTTTTAAATTAAAGGTCCATATCAAAACAAAATTAAAAGAATTTTAAAGTATTTCCTAGAGAAAAATCCCATACCGAAATTTGTTTTCAGAAGCCATTCTCTTTGTCTATCTATCTATCTATCTATATATATATATATCTATCTATCTATCTATCTATCTATCTATCTATATCTATCTATCTATCTATCTATCTATCTATCTATCTATCTATATGTCTATATATCTATCTATCTATCTATCTATCTATCTATCTATCTATCTATCTATCTATCTATCTATCTATCTATTTATCTATCTATCTATCTATCTATCTATCCCGCATTAAAATTAATTTTTTTGAAATTTTAAGATGTTTCCATTATTTTGTCCAAACCCCGTATATATACTGAGAGAGAAAGAGAGAGAGAGAGAATTGCTTTTTCACAGATAATCTTCCGGACAGAATGTCTTATTTCCTTGCAAATCTCGAAAAATCTATCAACAAAACTGATTGTTATTCTCATTTACTCTCCAGATTGTCATGCTTTCAGTCTTTCTTCCTTTCTATCTTTCTCATTCTTGATGAAGGATTCTAGCATTTTGAAACGTCAAAGATTATCTTTTTTCCGTTAAAGCATCAACCCAATGACTCCTTTGATAAAACTTGCACTTTTCTTCTTGGCCATTCCCCGCAAACCCACGCACACACACATATCTGTATATATATATATATATATATATATATATATATATATATATATATGTATGTATATATATATATACAACAGAGTAAGCACATAAATGAAAAATAGTACTCGAATACCGGAGGTAGTGTAATATGCTTTACTAATAAAGCTACAAAGACATTACAAAAACTGATACTCAGAGTTTCACGTTCCCGTTCGTCAAACATTTTTGTTTGTGAATCAAAACTGTTCGATGAACAGGAACGTGGGACTCTGAGCAACAGTTTTTGTGATGTCCTTACGCTTTATTAATAACGTATATATATATATATATATATATATATATATATATATGTGTGTGTGTGTGTGTGTTTGTGTGTGTTTGTGTGTCTATGTATGTGTGTGTGTGTCTGTATGTATGTGTGTGTATGTGTGTGTCTATGTATGTATTTATGTGTGTTTTTGTGTGTCTATGCATGTATGTATGTATGTATGTATGTACGTATGTATGTATGTATGTATGTATGTATGTATGTATGTGTGTACTTGAGTGTCTGTGTGTGTTTGTGTGAGAGTGATGTGTGTGTACGTGTGTGTATTAAAACTGAGTGTCGTTGCAATTGCTATATGCTTAAATTCGGGGGAACATTAATTGAATGACTCGATATAAATGTAGCTCAGCATCATAATTAACAAAATAATTAACCAATAATTAACCAAATATATAAATGTACGGGATGTTTGTATATGTAGATAGATAGAAAGATAGATAGATAGATTGATAGATAGAATGATAGATAGATAGATAGTTATGCGTGTAAAAATGATTTACTCGTGTAAATGCTAACATGAATGTAGTTCGGTCATCTAGAAATTAACATCCTGTTCTAAAATTAAGTTAAATACAACAATAAATTATATACACATTATTATCATGCCTTTAAACACCTATCTTAATGTCGACATAATGAATTCTAATAAGTACACCACTAGATTTAGAATTGTAATTCTTTATTTGTGTGGACAAAGTGTGATAATTAAATTTAATTATATGCACAGTTTATTAATGAGAGCTAATCTCGCAGGCAGAAACAAAACCTAACGTAGCAACATCAAATCTGAATCATTAAAAGCCTCTGTGATTCATTTACACTTCTTACATTATTTCTCTGTGATATAAATATGATCACAATCTGGATTAGCTTGTAGATGCTGTTCCAATTATCACAAGTATTGTCATTGTCGATGTAGATACTTTATCCATTGTCTGGAAGAGAATGTAATTAACTTATAGATCATCTTATGTCATATATATTAAGGCAAAATGGTTCTCAATTGATTTATGCTAAAACATTAATTATTTCTAATGAAATTCTCCGTATTTGATGATATCTTGTTTAAAATTATCACACGCATATACACACGCGTGCATACAATAATATACAAGAATACACACACATAAAATTGTACCTTTTCTAAGCTGAATAATTTTACACGACCGTAACTCTGAAAAGATTTATTGCTGAAGGTTGGTACAGTAATCTGACAATTAGTATCTTCTTTGTATTTCTATCAACACCAAACGACAATCGTTACATTATACTACTATCTCTGCAAACGGCAGATCAATTAGAGCTCACAGACATTGTAACTAATCGATTCTGTACAATAAAAGTAATGTAACTAATCAGAGTAAAATGGCCTTAAACATCCATTATCATTAATACGTATGACATTGAATAAATAACTTTCTGAATTGTCAAGTGGGGGACATCTGGCAACGATCAGTTGTAAGTAAAGTTTTGTTTGTTAATTTCTATATAGGATCAAGATGAGGTATTCATAAACATTACCCGAGGATATACCACGAGCCATTTATTGTGTGGCGCAGTGTCAGACATAAATATCTTCCCACTCGTTAATAATATATCATCATTTCCTTCATAACCCTTTAATTAATTTCTAGAAAATCTTGTCTATTCTCTTCGATCATGTTTTCTCTTGTAGCCAGTTTTATTAATTTTGTACAAAATATTCCGGCCTATTACTATCGTTCATATTTTTCTGTATCATTTCATCATCGGTTCTCATTCTTTCTCTCTAAGCTGCGACATCTAGCTTCATTTCTCGCATTAATTCCATTCCTTTTCTCCTATGTTAAGGTTTTTGTCATTCTTGCCTCTCCCATCTTTATTCTTATTTTGCCGCTTTGCCCTTTCCCAATCTTCCTATGTATCGCCTCTGCCTGCCAGTCTGTTTATTTTCTCTACCTCTCTGTCTTTCCCTTTCTTTTTCTCTCCCTTCATTGCTCACTTTCGTGTTCAATTTTCATTGTCCTTTGTAATACACCAAACTTGGTTTCTCTTATAAAATAATTTAGGAAGCACTTTCTGTTACATAATTGGTAACTGTACCTAAGATATACGGCTTCATATCGTTACGGTTAATATGTAGCTAGTTGAAAAAAAAAACCTATACAGGACATACCGTTGCATACATTTTACGATGGAATTTAGAAACATAATTATGTCTATGTGTGCAATTGCCAGTCGCATTTGTTTGAATTACATTTCCCTTTCTCTTCGTTTCCCTCTCTCTCTCTCACGCACACATTCTCTCGCACACGCATTATGCTACTCTCTCTTTCGGTACTATGCCGGACATTTTACACCGCAAGAATCTAAATTTAGAACTTATAGGTAATTATATATTTCATTTTAAGTGTATCAGTATATGTCTATGCGGGCGTTTATGTACATGAGTATGTGTCCGCGTGTGAGTACATGGCTGAATCGTGAATCGGCTAATGTATTTCATATATTGCATAAAATCTAAAATGTATATGATCATATATATATATATGAAGAGAGAAGCACTCCTTCGGTTGCGACGACGACGACGAGAGTCCCAACTGAAAGATCAACGAAACAGCTCGTGAAATTAGATATGCGAGTGGCTGAACACTCCACAGACGCATGTACACTTAACGTAGTTTTCAGAGATATTCAGCGTGAGAAAGAGTTTGACAAGTCTGGCCCTTTGAATTACAGGTACTACTCATTTTTGCCAGCTGAGTGGACTGGAGCAACGTGAAATAAAGTGCCTTTTCAAGGACACAACGCGTCGCCAGGAATTGAACTCACGACCTTATGAACATGAGCCTAATGTCCTAACCACTTAAGCCGCGCACCTTAACACACACAGAGACACACATATATATACATATATTTACATACATATGTATGTATGCATATATGTATTTATGTGTACATATATATGGATATATGTATATGGTGGTTGTCTCCTCCTTATGCAGAATTTGATCACCTCTTTTACCTACACTTTAGAACCACCATGACATCTGATGTGTCTTTTTGTACCCACCTGGACAGCATATCTGATTTGGACCACGAAGAGCTGCAGTTAGGTTCTAATCTTTGTGGATCTTAGAATGCATTTATATATATATATATATATGTGTGTGTGTGTGTATTTGTATGGTTGTGTGTGTATGTATATAGTTGTGTATATATATATATATATATATATATATATATATATATATATATATATATATATATATATATATATATATATATATATATATATATATGTATGCATGTATGTATATATGCATGTATGCTTATATACAGTTGTATATTTAAGAGATGAAGAATTATGTACATTATTTACATTTGACGGATATTTGGCCTCATCTTGTTTGTTGTTAACACAACGTTTCGGCTGATATACCCTCTAAGTCTTTAACAGGTATCTTCAGGAAATTTTGAGCCTGGGTTTTCATTCCCAAGGTATTTTTCGATATTGACCTGAATAATAATAATAATAATAATAATAATAATAATAATAATAATAATAATAATAATAATAATAATAATAATAATAATAATATTAATAATAATAATATTAATAATAATGATAATAATAACAACAACAGCAACATCGAAAAGTACCTTAAGAATGAGAACCCATGTCGGAAATTTCCCCAAGACACCTGATGAAGACTTGAGGGCATATCAGCCGAAACGTTGTATTAAAAACAAACAAGATGGGGACAAATATCCGACAAATGTAAATAATGTATATGTATATATATGCATAACGGGCAGGTTTACGAAAATAAACAAAAGACAAAGGCAGAATATATATACAAACATACATATACACATACATACATGCATACATACGTACTTGAAAGATGTATCCATCAACCAAAAGAATCTCTAGTTGCTTCTTAATTTATCATCAGAGTTTACGATGCATCTAGTATACATCCTATAATAGAAGAAACTAAGTTGTTTCCAATATGAAACACTTTGAGAGTTTGAAGTAAAGTTTAAAATATGGAATTGCGAGCTTATATATTGAAATGCAGAACACTTAATTCTATAACAACTAATAACTATGCTACTATATATATACATGTTTCAGCAAATACACATAAAACACAACACACAACCAATCTACAGTTAATGAAACGCTAACCTGCCGGACCACCCATGCAAACAAAATTAAACGGAGGATAAAAAGATACTACGACCAATCCTGACCAACCCACATTTCTACACAACCGCTGCAGCTGTGTCCTGCCTTCTTGTCCTGAATTGGATTAGCCAAGCATCGGGAAGCTTCCAAATGACGTAGGTTCTACCTCCCTAATTAATTATTCACGAGGTCAAGACAAGAAAGAGGATACACACAACCACTACAATTATTGTGAATCATCGAAAGAACATTTAAGTGTTAATTGACACGTTAGAAATAACAGCCGATTCTTTCACAAAGCTTACCCTAGTACTATTCAGAAAATTGGATGCCTTTCACAATGCAGTCCCTGTAAAAAAAGGTTTGGTCGCAGGTGATACGCTTTCAATAGGGCTGCACGATGAAGTATATCTTGCGGGATAGACGTAGCTATATTATAGATATTTAATGATTGTATATAAAGTAGTCGCGGGTATGTGTATGTATAAGAATGTATGTATATCTGTGAATGTATTCCTGATAAGTACCTCGAAGATATACACTAATGCAAAGTGGTATCTCAACATTTCAGCAACATTGTAAACAATCTTTCACATAAGGACATTCTGGTTGCACGTAACATTCAATTGTAAATCACTATGGTTAATTAGTCGATTGCAGCTTATGTCCAGTGGGCACTTTTCTAGCACCGGCTCACAGGTAACTTCAAAATAAATGAGAAAATTCTCATTTATTCGACTTCTTCGATTCTCAGTATCATCATGCAATATAAGTACTGGAAATATGGTGACCGGTAATTGGGATATCTTCTTCGAAATGGAAGCAAGGATAGCGGTCGCAATAGCATTTACTATGTAATGTTGTTTTGCGTTCAATATCAATCCCTGTCGCTTTCAAAATATAACTCTTGTAAAATCATTGAAAGGGAAATCTAGGCGATGGCATTGTATAGTTGCTTATTGGAGGCACCATACTTTATTTGAAAGTGGCAAACTTACACAACTTGCTAATGACAACCTTATGATATTTAGTATAACTTTGTTTTAATCAACACTACTTAGTGTGCCTTTAATAAATTTCAGCTTTGCACACATCAGCAATTTTTGCAATCTCCAAAAAATACAATACTTGTTTAAATATAATCACAGTTTAAATGGGCCATGGATGACGCAGTGTAACAATACATAAACACGTGTCTGATGACTCTATTCATATTTCTATTCATATCTCAGCTTTATGTGTTTTCAGACACATTCTCTGAACAGAGAATGTATTTCCTCAGACAGTTTCCGCAGCGAAATACATTCCGCCTGTAAACGTGGAAGATCGTGATCAAAATACCTGTATGGAGTTTTATAACTTAGCTAATATTATTTTCGTCGATTTTTCTTTTTGTTTTGGGGAGTTTTTTATAATAACCTTTTTATCTTCGTACTGACAATAATCATTTTTGCGTATTACTTTGTCACCCACTGTGTGTCTAAGTGATTATATAAAACCTACAGTCTAATATTATTATTATTATTATTATTATATATATATATATATATATATATATATATATATATATATATATAGATAGATAGATAGATAGATAGATAGATAGATAGATAGATAGATAGATAGATAGATAGATAGATAGATAGATATATGGTGTGTGTGCATATGGTCTGTTACTGCAGTTGGTTCACTGCTATGCTTTGTGGGATTTGTTGGTGAGAGGGTCTTTTTAATTTGTTCGACTGTTTTGTATTTGTATATTTCCGAAATGTTCACTTAACTAGTCCTATACTTTTGGTCAAGTTTTTTTCGCTATGTAACGTTTTATTCGCAAATATTCATGCTCTAATAAGACAGCTCTGTTCATGACATTTTTTTGTGAAAATGAGGGAGTTATAACGAATTCTTGGTTTCTGAGTGAAAATAATTAAGGACACGTATATTGATGAATTTCTGTGAACGAAAGTGGCATTTTATGTTGAGTAGCTTCTGCTAATGTATTTGGAAATAAGTTTCAGCAGTGGAAAAATATTTTTTCCTAAGATGAGTAGTTTCGATGGCTTATTGAGATTCTGTGCTGTTTTAATTAAAATGTTGTGTTTATTACATTGGACTGCGTGTGATTTTTCATTATAAATGTTTGGGTACGCTCGCATTCAAGTGTGAATGCTATTGCTTATGTTTTGGGCAAGGTTTGTTCTTATCTTGTTTATTGGTATCTATGTTTATGTATCTATTTCAAAGAAGGCTTCTTTTTAATTTGTCTTTGCATATACGTATCTAGGCTGGTCTGAGTACTTAATTTCTGCTGATTCGCTGAATGCCAATTTATGTGGGTGTAACTATTTTGCGTGTATTTTGAAGAAAGGTCTGGTGGTTGTTATTTGGAGTAAGGTCTATATATATGAAAAGTGGATTTATTTTTGCTTTTGCAGTGTGGTAGGATTTTCATTAATTTTAATTCATAAGTATTTACTTTTGTGATTAAATTTTGAGATGGCACGTTTTTTCCGCGGACCAGAGCAGCAAGATTCCAGTAACATTTATACCGCATAGATCGTAATCTGTTATTTTACATTGCATATTTACTGTTTATACTGTTTCCATTAACTCCCACATCTCCCTATACAGGGACGTTGCGTTTCTTTCTAACTTTTTCATGAAATTGTGTAATTCTTTCGTATTGCTATGTAGATTGTTTTGTTTTTAATTAGTTTCCATGCAATGAGTATGTGCATTCTGTGAGCCAGCTGCATGGACTTGTGATTGTTATGACTCTGTATCAAGTGTTTATTCGTATGCTTAGTGAATTAATATCATCTATGTTCTTGCGTAGTTGTAGCTGATATTTCTATTGTTCAGGTGTTTGTGCAGTTTAAGGGGACGTGTTTGCTAATTATTGCGCAGTGTTACATTCACTTCATCACTGAAATTCTTCCGGCAAAATCAGTCAACCAAAACATCAATATTCACAAACACAGGTCCATACACGCCAAAACAAACTTGGCCGCGAAGCAAACAAGCAATGACTTGTACTTTGATTAAGTGAAAAAAATGATAAATATAAGAATATAAAATAACATGTTTTGTAAAAAGCACAAACCATTTAACATGCAATAAAAGGAACAGTTACGTAACAGAGAATGTTTAGCCATTCACGACATGTGAAAAAGCCAAAAAAAAAAGAGTAGGCATAAATTAGAGACCACACCATTATCAACGATTACAACACACCATCTAACTGAGATGGAACATGTGTGTGTTTGTGTGTGTGTATGTGTGTGCGTATGTATACATCTATATATACTAATATATGTATCTCTATCTCTATCTCTCTCTCTCTCTCTCTCTATATATATATATATATATATATAGATAGATAGATATAGATATATATATATATACAGACTTATGTGTGTATACCTATATGTGTGTATATGTCTATACATAGAGACGTATATATATATAATATATATATATATATATATATATATATATATATATATATATATATATGAGTGTGTGTGTGTGCGTAGAACGTTGAAAAGGAACACATGAATTGATATAAATGGAAATGCTAAAATAATTTCATAAAAAACATTTCA
>NC_043004.1:22527977-22560477 GCF_006345805.1 Octopus sinensis
GACTACATCAACCAGTCGTTTTAATTTTGAAAGGCCTTTGGCTATAAGAACAGGTGGATATAGCTGTTCTTTCTTACCATTGACTAAGCACATAACGGTTTTTTTGGGGTTTTTTTTAAGAGAATAGGATTATTTGGGGCAGCTATTCAGGTGCCAGTTTTGCTACGGTTGTTTAAGTAGAGAAGCTGTTCCGGCAATATTTGGCGCCGAAGACATGTACACATATACACACAGAGAATCATTCGGTTACAGGGAGAGATTTAGTCATTAAAATGTTAGGTAAAAAGAACACATACAATGAAAGGAAAACACTCAGTTACTTACATACGCAAGAAGAAAAACACACTCAAAAGCAAAAAGCGAGGAGGAGAAGGGTAACTACAACTGGGGTTGAATATTTTTATATAGTACAGATGCACTGCAAAATATCAGAAGATAAATAAGAGTTATTAGCATTATATGATGAAAAACCACTTATTTATAACAGAGAAGATTTTAAAATTATTTACCAAACATTCATATAGTTTAAAATTTCTTCGCTTCAGAATGTCTGAAGGCTTAAACATGTGATGCCAAATCAGCAAAGAAAACTAAGAGGGGCATATGGACCACACCAAAAAGTCTCAAACTCTATCTACTGACGCTGTTGCTGATGTTACTGCTGTTACTTTTATCGCTGAATTCCTGTTGTTGCTGCCGGCTACGTTACTGATGCTGCTGCTGTTGTTGTTGTTGTTGTACCAACAACGCGTAAATAGTTGTTCCCGACAGAATTGATAGTCGAATGCAATGTTCGAGTGTATTACAATCTCGCGAAGGTGGTGGAAGCACTCCGTCGGTTACGACGACGAGGGTTCCGGTTGATCCGATCAACGGAACAGCCTGCTCGTGAAATTAACGTGTAAGTGGCTGAGCACTCCACAGACACGTGTACCCTTAACATAGTTCTCGGGGATACAAGGCCGGCCCTTTGAAATACAGGTACAACAGAAACAGGAAGTAAGAGTGAGAGAAAGTTGTAGCGAAAGAGTACAGCAGGGATCACCACCATCCCTGCCGGAGACTCGTGGATCTTTAGGTGTTTTCGCTCAATAAACACTCACAACGCCCGGTCTGGGAATCGAAACCGCGAGTCTGCTGCCCTAACCACTGGGCCATTGCGCCTCCACTTTGCGAAGGTACAGAGAAAAGTAAAAACATACTACCGGAAACCAACTGATCGAGTAGCATTCGAACCTCGATCATCTTTTCTAGTTTATTTCCATCACTCTACCGGCACCACCACCCCTCTTCATTGGATTGCAGAGCAAATCTTCCGCGCAGATCCCCCGAAAATAAATTTTTGTGATACCAATCCTTAATTCCTCCTTACAAAACCTAGCTGTCATCAATCCTTTCACCCATAGCAGTATGAGTAAACAACGACAAACTGGAGTTTACATGACAAATAGTTTCGACTCACTTTGACGACGGTTTGGAATTCATTGACTGAAATAAAATTCAAATGCCGCCAACTTCTTTATTATTAATTTTCCAAAACGTTGAAAGCTATATTTATGCAAAAATACATAAGTACATTTATTTTAAAGATTTTCAGATTAGAATTTCTGGTTGGAAGAAAACGAAAAAGGTTTCACTACACTTTTACCACTTGGTCTGACAGTGAAATCGCCATTCTCATTAATGTATGGTTCATTCTTTCTCAAAATAAAAAACATCCATGCCATGTGTATAAATATCACAGCCAAGAGAGAATATTTCAAACTGAAAGAAATTACTACTTCACATCATGCCATAATTAAGCACATGGATAAACTTGCTCAAACCTTTCAGACAACCATGTATCTGCAATTAGCGGCACTAACAGAATTAACAGCAAACACATCAACACAACTGGAACCATTACGACAGCTACGGCGATCGCAGCCACTGTACTACCAAGACTTACCACTATCACCATCCACATCGTCATTGCTGCTACCGTTTATTACTACTACTACTACTACTACTACTACTACTAATAATAATAATAATAATAATAATAATAATAATAATAATAATAATAATATTACCACTACTATTACTACTTTTTTATTTTATTCTTTTCCAACGGTTATGACCTCCATGACGAACCTCAAACACTCCATACTTCACTCATCTTTCTAAACTACTCCTTCTTTCTCCCTCACCCGTCACCTCTGCCTCAACGTACATGCTGTCAAACTCACCTATCTCTATTATTACTATTTCAGCCAGTTACATTTTCTTTTTACCTCTCCATTACCCCAGTGTCACCAAACAAATCTAAACCAAAATCTATTTACAATTCACTGACACTTAAAACCCACACGTCAAAAACATCCCAAAATATGCCACCTTTCTCTATGCACGAATCTATGCACATACCGTGACTGCAATTTGACTCACCTACCAGGCAAGATGCTCACTTAAAAAATGTAAATCCAGTCGTAGCACACCTCCCGTAACTGAACCAATCTCTCCGCCAAGATTGTATGTACACGCATCCTCCCCAAATCTCCATACATTCATATCCCGTTCCAGCTGTACTGGCATGTATTTTTCCCACAACTCAGATAACATGAAGGCACCCAGCGAGCACAAAAACAAAATCAGCCCCAGCGCGAATTTTTCCATCAGCCGGTCTAACTTGAGAACATTTAATTGCAACACTAACAAAGCGAACTGCCGGCAAGACTGTCAGTGTAACTACATAAATACAACTTCAGCCACCGAATTCTCTCTAACTAGGTAAATTATTTTTCAGTCGTACAGAACATAGCAAAAGAGATTCAGAAATGTATCTAGGCTCTCACACAGCACCAATCCCTATTCCAGTGCAGAAAAAAACTCTCCTCGCTGCCACTGAGCCATCAATCTCTTTCGAGCACTACTCCATTCTCAACATTTTGCTGAAAGCACCAGGCGTCAGTCTATCCTTCAATTCAAAAAGATGGTTGGTTCAATTCATTGAAGATTAGGCTCTCGACCACATTTATCACATTCCCTTTTTCGTTCTTACTGATACCCATCTTAATAACTCTCACTTGGAAGTTGAAGTAAAAGAGAAGAATCATACCACCATAAGAGGAAAGGGAGGAGCAGCTATTTTTCTTACACATTTACTTCAGATACCAATGTCTCATTCTCCAGTGGCCATTGTGAATCACTGCCTGTGTATAATAAAACTTATCATTTAACAATTATTGAACCACATTTATGTTTCAAAGAATGCTACTCTGATTCAAAAGAACCATTCTTATGATGTTTTAATAAGAATGACTTTAAATTCCCCTATGTTGACTGATCTACTTATACCTTGAAGTCAGGTATGAAATCACAGGTGAAATCACTTTTCTAATTCATGAACGAATTGTTCCTGTCCCAGTTGGTGCTCGTGTTAACAGGCTTCAACAAAAATATATTAAATAGCGTTTAGTATCCATACTAACACCATCCGTAATATTACAGGGAAAGAAAATCTCTTTTCCAGCCATAGTATGGCTCTCAGTAATTTGAGATTCCGACAACTAAAAGTAACGATGTTGCTCCACCACATCTCATGGAGGCACACAATGCTAACTGGAAGGCAAGCAACCACGATCTTTCACCTATTGATTGGGCTTTCCCTTCCTTTCACACATCAAGCCGCATCAATAGACCCTGACAGTTATTTGTGGATGTCGTCATGAATATATTTTCACACCACACTCCATTATGGTGCATAAGTAAAACTAAACACAGGCTCCCAGATAAGAGGAGAGAACTTATAAGAAAAATAATCGGTTTAAGTGTCAACCAGATAAAGTATTGTCAGCTGCAACACCCGTACTTGACAGATATAGCTTTACTGGGATCAAAAAAACATCCTCAAAACTGCACGAAGACTACTATCGATAGTCAAAGTACAGCAGAAGAAAAGTGGGCCATAGAGAAAATAAGTCAGCCTCAAACTGTTCTTCTCGTTCGTCAAAAGCATAAGGTCACTGCGTTCTTTGTCGGACCTCTGATAGACGAAGACTACACTTTGCATAGTTGAGACACTACAGAAGAAATGTTGCTTCACTTTCAGGAATCCCATCATGGTTAATTCTGACAGCATTGGTGAAACAAACCCCCAGCACAGACTGTGCGATATATCATTTGGCGTCCAGGATATCAAAGCGGTTATAAACAAAATTACAAACTCAGCTGTAGGCCCGACAGGTTCCCTGCTAGAGCCTTGAAGAAGTGCCGACATCAAGTGGCATTCTCTTTAGGTATTCTCTGGATTAAATCATTAGACGCTGATTATATTTCCGACAATTTCCTATCCCAGTCGATTGTCCCGGTTTTCGCAAAGGACCACTGTCCTATGTGAAATCACTTGTAGTGAATTGCCGACCGACCTCACTTCTCTTATCATCAAATTAGTTGAGAGAGTAGTGAGATCTCGAGTAACTCATATCCTGAAAGGTAACAGCCTATCCATTCCCAACTAGCATGTTTTCTGCAATCATTTTTGATAGCATCCTAAGGATCTGAGAGAGAGAGAGTGCCAATACAGATGTCATCTATCTTGACTTCAGCAAGGCATTCAGCTATGTTGACCACAGCATTCTATTAAATAAACTATCCAGCACTGGGGTCCAAGGAAAACAATTAAAATGGATTGAATGTTTTCTGGCGAACAGAAACAAGCATGCGGTAATAGTGTTACATCAAGCTCGGTAAGAGTCATCAGTTGAGTCCCACCAGACACTGAACGGAACTCAATTCTTTCCATTATATACATCAATGACATCGTTGACGTCATCAAACACATCAAGTAGAATTAGAATTTTCGCGGATGACTTAGATTCTGAAGGTTGTTGACAGGGCTGGAGACCGAATTAATCACCAATCGGATCTGCTCGCTGATATCTGATAGGCGGAAAAACACAAAATGCAGCTAAACGAGAATAATTTTAAATTAATCCACTTTAGTGAAGAGGCTGCACTTAAGCTACCATGCCCTCTTCCCTTGGGTGAAAATCCCGTGGCACCAAACACCGTTAGAGGCCTCGAGGTAACTGTTGACAACTTCAGCTGGAATGCCAACATAACAACAAAGTCGAGGAGCCCACAGGTCGTGCTCCTAGATTCTCAGAACTAATCGGTCTAGAGACGTTCATAGCACTACCCTTCTCTTCACCTCCACCCGTCGTCACCTTGAATGCTGTTCCCCACTGTGGTTTCCCTACACGAAACGAAATATAAAATTTGACGCAACCCACAGAGCGATCACAAGAGAAATAGACATGACACATCTTGATTATATGGTGTATAGAATATTCCAATACCAAAGTACACCCAAAGCTTGGTCCCCGTGATATCCTTCCTCTACAAAATTCATACTCTCATCACATCATAACACTGTTTTACATCAATTGGCCTAACTCTCATTAACATAAGACACATGAGAAGATCTCATGACATTCAAAAGGTTCTTGGAAGGATATCTGCAACCAATAACCTTGTACTCGAATGGGCTATGGTGTCCAAGAAATAATTATTGTAAGAAATGTCTTGGTATTAAATTAGTTATGGCGTGAGCCAATTCTCACCGAAACGTAAATGTCAATTGCTACATATATATTTTTAATACGTTCCGGCATATTCGGACCTGAGAATGTTAAATGCTATTATACTTCGACCTCGTTGTTTCGGTTAAAGCAACATACATTTTTATAAATGCTATCAACAATCAGGTTATAAATGAGTTAAATTAACGGGCCAGAAAATATACTATAGCTTGCATCTAGATATAATCATCTCTATGCTCAAAGAAAATATGCATGAACTAAACTAAAATAAATAGAATAAGCTGGAAATGAATACACATTTTTAGAAGAAACTTAATTTTTGTTATGTAATATATTTTTGATAGTTTCATGAATAATAAATTAATTGCGCGTTATTATCTTTGATAAACTTTATTTTTATATTAGTGAGGTCAAAAGGGTGATAGATTATCGGTATTGTGGGAGTCTGTTGCAAACTGACGTGCGGTATCCGTTTGGCTATCTACTTAGACATTTTAAATTTCACCGAGATCATATTTTCTTACTCTTTTTGATGTGTGATAGAATAAAGTTCCAATCAAGTTTTGGAGGTTGATAATATTAACTAATCGCCGCCGGCGCAAATGTCTGTCTTTGTGACTCTGATAGAAAAAATATTAAGTGTATCGATTTAATAAACCATGTGATTTTTAAAAAATTGTAATTTAAAAAAATGCTATCTAGTGTAATCATAAGATATTACTGGTAGCGAAATAATTAGTTCAAATTTTTCGATTATTTAATTTCAAATACTTCATTTGTTGAATGTGCAAAGATAGATCCTACAAGTATTGACAGAGTATTATTACAGGATAATTGATTCATGGAGATAAATGCAAATTTATGGTTTCTTTGACATTATGAGGTATAAAGACGCTAACACTGCTAAGAAATATCATCTGGGATTTTGAAAGGCCATATTTGTTTTCTAGATTTGCTGACAGATAATCTACTCTAGTGTTATGCTGTAACCTTTTTGCTGACACATTGCGATGCTATCATCTGTTTGTGTCTTTGATGTTATATCTTATTTGTAGTTTGTAATTTTCTTAGAGATTTTCTTGCGAAGAACCCTAGCTTCACACTTGCTATTTCTTCTCTTTAAAAATCTGACACTTCATTGGAATGTTACAAAAGATTATTTCGTAAATTTGCTCAGCATTGACAAATTAGCTTTGAAGTAAGAGAAAAAAGAAGTGTCTTTCAATATCTGAATATTGCCTAGATTTTACGGCTTAACCAATATATTGAGCATAGAAGTTTAGATCTTTTTTTATATTAAATGATGAAACAACAGTCTGTGTATGTTAATTTTTCTTCTCATGCAAAATGAGTGGATAAATCCACAAGATTATGCTATCATCATTCGAGTTAATATATATTTGTGTGTGTGTATGTGTGTGTGTGTGTGTGTGTCTGTCTGTCTGTCTGTCTGTATGTGAGTGCGAATTCTCATTTACACTATGTGCGTATAAAGATATATTGAATAATTAATGACAAAGTTTTAAAAGCAAGTATATGCAATTTAGGCTATTCATTGGTGCACTAGTTTACATATGCTAGTTTACATATGCTTTGCCATTGACTGGGGAAGGAAGATGGATTCAAATCCCCCGAAGAGCGGAAATAAAACTGTGGTATGACCAGCAGTTTCCACCTATTTTCCTACAATTCAGTAGCATTGAAAGAAGGTATACATGTAGTTCTTTCACCTTGTAAGGTTTTGCGATTTCTGTGTTACGCATTAAACATAAGTAAATATATCTATGTATGTGAGTATACATATATACCTCATGGTCACCTTATATCCTAATTTCGTATATATAAGTTACACACTTTATAAAACCTTATGCTATAATTCAAGGAATATTTACAGAATTTAAAAAATCTTCGAACACAAAAGGCGGATATGAAAAGCGATATTAATATTAGTAAAAGTCAGTGGTAGCTATTTTTTTTTAAAAACAAGTCTTTGTAATGATTAGCCAGGAAGACAACCTTCTTCAAAGACGCTATTGGGTGAAATTGAAATGTTAATAAAGAGAAAGGATTAAATCGACCAGAAATAACTAAAACGTTCCCTCTAAGGTTTCCTCATGGTATCCGTCTGCCAAATTCCATTCACGAGACATAGAGCAACCTAAGTTTACATCGGTAACACTTGACACGCAGTGTGTTCGAAGTCGAATCGAGGCAATGTTGCAGCAAATTTCATCTGTGCGCATTTCCCCTTTAAATAAAATTATTTTTAATAAGAAAAGTGTAATGTTAAACCAAGTTTCCAATCGTTGGTTGATGTTATATGATACAAACAATTTTCTTCTTTTTTAATATATCGTCCGCTAAAAAATATTGAGTGTGTTTTAATGACAGAATGTAAAAGAAACTAGCTTTTCAAAAAAAAAAACTTTACTAGTAAATGCAACAATAGTTAGATGCCTAACGAATATCATTCATTAAAGAAAGTATTGCATTATCAAATGTTGATATTTGTAGAAGTGGTTTAGGTCTTCAAGATTGGGAAAACGTTTTATAAAGTGTTACAAATGTGAATTTAATATCCGGGAAATAATTAAAAATAAATACATTTTAATGAGACCTTTTTACATCTGTATGCTCAAAGTTATACAAAAAGAAAGGGGGGGAGATGGAGGAAGACAGAGAGGACAGGAGGGAAGAAGAAGAAGGGAGAGAGAGGAGGAAAAGAGACTGACAGAGACGTGTTTCAGAGACACTATGAACAAGTTTACTGATAAACTCACCTTTCTTTCTCTCTATCTGTTTCTATCTCTCTTTCTCTCACTCTCTAACACACATATACCCACATACACATACATATACATATACATACAGATTAAGACATACCGAAGTATATATCAGCATATAAACAGACACTGCATACAAACAACAAAGCATGCAAATATACGCTAGAGAATTCACTAAAACTATTGATATAAGAAGTCTTCAATAATGGATTTCGAATAGAGAAACTGAAAAGAGACAAATATTGAGTCGAAAGACAGGCAGGGAGAAAACAAAAAGAGAAATTGTGATTTGGTAGAGACAGAGGTTGAGATTTATGAGGAAGACGATGAACGTCAGAGATAAAATAATGGAGAAGAGAAAGGGTGGGAGGACATGGTGATTGAGGAGACGGAAAGAGAGATGTTGATTGTGGATAATGTCAATGTTTCAGACAGTGAGTCTTATCAAAACATGTATATATATATATATATATATAATATATATATATATATGTATGTATGTATGTAAATTCATAATAGATTATAAAGATAAAAATCACGTTAATGATTTTTTCAGGCAGTCAGCTTGCTATAAAAATTTATAGGCAGTTAATACATCAAATTAATAACAATGTACATATGAATATAATTATATTAAGGGAGCAAGGGCGAAAACGATCTATCTCCGGCATACATGAAGTGCCGATACCTTAAAAAAACTACCAAAACCTCCAGACAAATATGCACATGGCTGAAAGCGAGCTAGTGAAGAGAAATTAAAATGACTTCACGTTAATTGTGAATTGGTTTCAATTTCTGGATTAATGGAAAAAATAAGCTTCGTCAACACAATACACGAGTGATATACAAGTCCAAACAACGGTACCTACCGTCAAAGCAGGTTCAGATATCTCGTCTAAATACAAATATTTGCACGTATAGATCCAAGAAAAGTCTATTTTTAATCCCCTCACGACAGCCAACGCATATATTATAAGAATAGTCAAGTAGTAAATTCTATTCTAATCATGAGTAAAAATAATTAAACTATTTTATTCTAATTTATTTATTAATTTATAATATATATTTATCTGGAGCTTTCGGTATTTTTTGTAAGGTATCGGCATTTATATATATATATATAATATATATATATATATATATATATATATATATATATGATAAAAAGATAAGTTCAAGTACAACAATTCAAACTTTTGGAGGAGTCCAAAAAGAGAGAAAATAATTTCTAATAAAAATTCATCATATTCAGAAATATCCTGACAGTGCAAGCAATAAGAATATGAAAATAGCAAATTGAAAAAGTTCGTCATAGGTATAAAAATACCATAGACAGTTATAGAAATGGAGAAGAGATGTTAAAAAATCAAAAATTGATTTAATAAGCACATACGAACGATTAGAAAGAAATTAAAATTATGTAAAAATAATAATAGTTATTATAATTATAATTAAAGTTATCTATTGTCATTTTCGTCAGCGTGAAGAATTGAAGGAAATAACATTAAAGAAGTTATTAATAAAAATCAAGAAGGAAAAACAAAAGGGGTAATAGGGAAAATTTAACCGGATATTTACAAAGAAGTCGTAAAAGGGAAAAATTAAGAGAAACGAAAAAGTGTCTTTGTCTTCGTTCTTTATATTATGGTGGGGACAAAGGAGGGCGGGAGGTAAAAGGATATATCGACTAAATTTATTGAAAATTGGACATACAGACACAGAAGCGAAGGTAGATAAAGGGTAATATATGAAGGCAAATGCATAACAATGTATTTACATACATAAGGTTGTGTGTATTATATATGTATGTATATGTATGTATATATATATGTATATATGTATGTATATATATGTATATATATATATATATGTATGTATGTATATATATATATAATATATATATATATATATATATACATGTATTTGCTGTTTTACTGATTTCAGAAAATGGACTGTGAGAGGGTTAGTAAGGCAGGTACATTTTTATAGTAGTGAGGAACACACGTAAAACACACACAAAACACACATACATATATATGTAGGTATGCACGTGTATATGTGTCTATGTATGTTAATATCTAAACAGATGCAGAATAAAGGTAGGGTGTCATTGATAAGTCTGCAACGAAAGTACTTTGGTAAATCTGACTAATTGATTGTCCTGAAAATGCACCAAAATCACTTATTAACATAGATAAATAGTTGGCCAATGCACAGTGTGACTGGGCCATGTGGTTTCGAAACTATTCTCTTAATTTCAGACCTTGCATGTGCACGCACGTATACATACTTACACACAAACACTCATATTAGAGATGAAGGATTTGAGAAATAAAATAAAATAAGACTGAAAAGGGAGAGCTCGAGAGGAAAAAAGCCAAATTACACTGGGAGACAAATAAACATAAAGAACAAAACATGCAGGACTAGGATGTCAATTCGTATACAAAGAGTTACACACTGAGAAAGTGTTTTGCCAATAGTCACTCTCATTATATTCCACTGTAAAATGTCCCTAGTATGCCCTCGATGCTGATGTGCCCCACGAATCTTTGTCAATAATTAAGAGAGAGATCGCCCTTTAATATTTTCTGCACCTTCAGGCTGGAAACTGGCTGAAGAGTTAACACGCCGGGCAATTTTTTTGTCGATATTTCGTCTGTCTCTACATTCTGAGTTCAAATTCCGCCGAGGTCGACTTTGCCTATCGTCTCTTTGGGGTGGATGAAATAAGTTCCAGCTGTGACTACGGTAGAAAGGATATTTCGTGCGTCCTTACGTTCTGAGTTCCAATTTCACCGAGGTCCACGTTCACCCTTTCTGGGTCGATGAAATATGCAGCTGTTGAACATTAAGGTCAATGTAATCTATTTAGTCCCCTTCTCGAAACTGCTGACTTTGTGCCAAACATTTAAAACTAACATTTTGGGTGCTTTTTATTCTTTTATATCCATTTCGAAATCTTTCTAAAGTCTTCTACTAAATTCATTTCTCAATGAACATTGAATTTGTTACCAACCATACTATTTTAGGCACAGACACTCTCATACATGCATGCATAGATACGTGCACGCATACAACATACATACATAATTTAGCACACAAAAATTCATATATATTTATTTCATTCTTTGACACCCAACAACATAAAAATTATTTTGATGTAAGTTATAGAAACTTATGTGTCGGTGCGTGTTTATATGTGTCGGTGTTCATTTTGCATGGACTTGTGCAGACATGCATAAACACACATAAATGTATGTATATATATATATATATATATATATACACGTGTATATGTGTGTGGATGAATATACATTCAAAACATAGACGTACATCTGCGTATATATGCACATATATGTATATACATATATGTACATAAAAACATATATATGGACACAGTAAACATTATTAGAGCGTTTGCAATCTACTAACGTGTATGTGTATGTTAGTGTTTATGTGCCTATATGTGTGTTTGAGAGCATGTGTGTGTGTGTTATAGAACTGTAGATAGATATTCTAACCCCATTCCTATTATTTACTCAATGGACGATTGTATGTATTTTCTGTTTTCGGAATTTTTCATCTACTTGCACATTTTCAATAATGCATCCATACACACACACACACACACACACACATATATATATACATGCATATACACATAAATATGTATATGCATACATACAAATATACATAGTTATATATAAAATAGATGAACAAATAACTATGTACATGAAATAAATACGTCGCTTTTTTGTGCGTATATATATATATATATAACATTGAGTTTCTTATCTTTGAGTAAGCAAGTCCAAGTATGTGCGTTCAAGATATTATGTGTAAGTATATGTCTGTATGTAGGAATTTATATATTGCATTCTAGTTTCATTGAGTTTACATTGAAGCATAAAAGTTTGCTTAAAGCAATATCTATACGAGCAGTTGTATTCACTTGATTGTCTTGTTATAGAAATAAACATCAATCTATAACACTTACACCGCTGGAGATTGTGCAATATAGAATACCGCTAAAAAAGTTTGAAAATTGCTTTACTGAAACTATGGCATAATTCATGTGAGAGGGTCGAAAGTTTGACTACATCACTCACTAATAACAAAGATATTTTGCAGAAGACAATGGCTATTGCTACACTTACAAACTCACCCATATAAAAAGAAACTTACATATAATGTTCAATTATATGCTTGTGGATATATATATATATATATATATATATATTAAAATAATAAAGATGAAAAATTGAATATGAATTTGATTTATCAATTTAAAACCAGTGATCTAGTATACTGAAAAATCTAAAGATTCAGAAAAATTATATTGCATACATATAAGAGGTATGCTAAATTTTCTTGAGAACAATCCTTTCTTAGTGGTAAGTCCATAGGGGGTCTACTTCTAGCATTATGGGTGTCCACTTAGTGGTCATCCCTCTTATATGTGTGTAATATATATATATTCCGTGGTACTCCGTCGGTTACGACGACGAGGGCTCCTGTTGGTTCAATCAACAGAAGAGCCTGCTCGTGAACTTAACGTGCAAGTGGCTGAGCACTCTACATACCCGGGTACACGTAACGTAGTTCTCAGGGAGATTCAGCGTAGCACAGAATGTGACATGGTTGAGCCTTTGAAATACTGGTACAATAGAAACAGAAGGATGGGTGACAGAAAGTTCTGGTGAAAGAATACAACAGGGTTTGCCCCCACCCCCTGAGCTTACACATATGTATATGTATCTATGTATAGTACTTCTGGAGTATAATGTTATGAAATAATCACACACATATTGGGTGTATTTTATATTTTTTTTATTTAATCACCATTTAACTAATTCAGCGCTTAATTTAGAAATTCTTTGATGACACGTTTTGTCAATTAGTCAATCAATCGGTTGGTGACAGTACTTTCTTCGCGTTCTCTAAATGCATAAATTACGTGCTCTTATCTGCTATCTTTGTGTTGAAAACATTTGATAATTGTTCTAGAAACATGCCCTTTATAATTATGAAAGACTGCATTTTACGTTCCTGTGAGAAATAATATATGGTAAGCACATAACAAATCTCACATCCAATTGTAAACACAATATGACGTTTATGATATCCTTTATTGTGGAAGCATAGAAAGCATCAATGATATCACATATCACGCGACGTACTGCTATCATGATATCATATTATTCAATTCGTAGAGCGCAACAGATTACACGAGAGATCATTGACTTCAAATTATTCGATACTTGTAGTTATAGACGAGTTTTTGATTTATGGTCTACTTCATACTTTATATGAATTTTTGCGAGAAATATATAAATGGTTTTTTTATACATCGCTGTTTCGAGTTTTTATCAGACATATATATTAGCTTCATTTTTCTTTTTAAATATCACTGTGATAGATATATTTTGGAAGCTGTTTACATATATTATCTGCAGTTGACGTAGTCTATTTAGCATTTTATCAGGCTTTCAAGTTCACTCTGTCGTGGGCAACAATGAGAACAATTATCTAATCTTAACTCAGTAATATATTGCTCAAAACTATGTTACACGATTCTTTTATAAATGAAATACTACATAATAGCACATAGACACAAAATAAACACTACTGTTTTTTTTTTATATATAAATTTACCACTATCAGTCATTGTGTGGAATGTGTCCATGCTGGGACTTCAATTTCAAAGTAATTTAGTCGGTCGTACTACCCTTATTCAATTAGGTACTTATTCTTACATATTTGATATAGAGGGAGACAATTTGGAACGACATTTACACACAATGGTAGAGTAACGCAATCATGTCTTATATGTATTTGTGTGTGCCCTTATGCGTGTGCGTGTGTGGGAGAAACACCGATGGAACTCCACACAACATCCGATTACACCCACAAAGTTTGGTCAACAAGATACTGTAGTACCAGACACCCAAATAAAATCGATTTCAGAAATAGCCCAACACGCACACCATTGTCTGCATATTTACCAACAGTCTTTCCTCGTATGCCGCTGGCGGAGAAAATACAGAAATTAAGGACCAAATCCAGCCGAAAACCTAGAAAATATTGAATTTTGATAATTATAAAAGTTTTTCATGTATGATATTTGAGAATTCACTTTAATATTATGATGAAAAAGAAGGGTAGAGTCCATGACTCTTTGTGTGGCTTTAGGGCCGGTGGTGGGAGAAGGAAAGGCATCCTGAAACCGGGGATGTGGGCTGAATTCTTGCTATAGAATGGTCGCTGCTAAAGTTCACTAAGGAGCTTGTATGGTGTATCTTAAGTGTCTTGTATGGTGTATCTTAAGTGTCTCTGTTATGTTTTATTCTATGTTTTATTCTAAACGATAAACAAACGATGTTTTCTGAAGATAAATGTAGTTAAACATTTGTGTTAACGCACGATGCTGTTTTCAGATATGCAAAAATCCAACTAGCTTTATAGAGGAATGGTTTTGGATATTAGACAACAATTTTTTTGTGAAAACTGACAAATTTCAACTGTTAGTAAAGCCATAACTTTCTGAAAATAATAATTTTCTTAAGAAATATTTCCTGTCAGAATAACGAACAAATGCATTATCAACATAAACAAATGTAACCATAAAAACCGTTGCCGGGAATTAGAAAACTTTCATTGAATTTTACATCGGCGTTCCTTATAAACGCAAAATCTAAGACATTCTGAGCCAGTAATCCGAATTAAATTTTCTGTAAAATTTTGACGGCTAGAGTTCACAGGTCATGCCAATCGATAGTAGATTTCCTGTCATTAACGAGCAATTTGATCTCAAGTATAATAAATCAATATCAATTAAAGTCACGTAAAACAAGGAAGTACTTGAATGTCCATTGAATCTTCTAGAAATTATATACTTTAATCATGAAAAGGACTGAACTTATTTAATAATGTAATGTTAAACACATTAGTCATATAAAACAATTTGATATGATAACAATCGGCTTATAATATTTTATCATAGTTCTCGCTGATTGGGGCTGCTTTCGGGTTAAGCAGGACATCAATATTGAGGAAAATCATTAATACAATTATGTCTCTAATTATTTGCTTTATTGGATAGTCCTTCTCTTTCGTCCTCATATCACTCATATTGTTTCTAAACCCTTGTCACTTCATTCTCCATTATTATTGTCCATAATTTCAACGATGCCTAGCCACTGCAATTTCCTCCCTACACATATCGTTCCTGAAGTATCCTACTTGCAACGCTTAAAGTGGCATCTATCAACATCATCTATCTCACTGGCTTTCGAGGCACCTCGATGACAATGGGCGCAATATTTCCTCCATGAAACAACACAATTAAAAGAAACCACTTGATGTTCAGAGGCCCAAAGCCAATGGCCGTAGATCAACACACAATGATTGACATGAGATCAAACGACAACTGCTCGAGCAGTTGAGGCTTGATGGGAACTCAATAAGTTTAGTTTTATTTTAACTTATGATATCACACGAGAAATTTAAGCAATCGCAGCAGACCAAGAATAAAAATATAAAATGTAAAACTAATATCACACACACACAAATATATTGTGTTTGTGTGTGTGTATTCGTAATAATAAAATAAATATTTTTTTTTAATTCCAACTTATTCTAGAACATTAAAGATAACCTCAATTAATTACGCAATGTAGAATTTTACATTTGTTATATTTTATAAATTACTGTCTACGGTTACAAAGGAAAGCATTAATAACTATTTCCTGATAATTGCTTTCGATTTCTCGTTGTATTAATGTGCCACCATCACGTGATAGTCTCCATACGTCCACTTTAAATTAACTTGTTAGTAACTGAGTCAACGGCAACCAAACGTCGGAAAAGATTTGTAAGTGATAGTACGACGCCGTCAATAAAAGAATTTTCATTTCCGTCCTTCATTTTCCATATTTCTAACAGCAGTTTCGAATTGGAGTTTCATACCATCTTGATCATTATATATGTGTATGCGTGTGTATGTGTGTGTGTGCGCGCGCACGTATATACGTATATATAATGAGTTCAATAGAATTTAACCTTTTATCGATTTGCAGGGTTTTTCCAGTTTGTGGAATTTCTATTTACCATAGTAGGAAAGCTCTTAGCACTCAACAACATAACTGTACTACGTTGAGTTTGAAACTCTCCAAGGCAGATATTTTGTTTCATCCAAAGTAGATGTGTATGCGCATCTGTGCATGCGCGTGGGACGTGGGGGAATTTGTTGATGTACTGTAAGAATACTAAATGTAAAATTCATTATGTGTTGTTTGTAGCAACTGAAAACTTTACGCTGTTATAAGTTCCTTTAGGCCAATATTTCAGATGTCGTATCAGCAAAAGCCAGCTTGTGGCATTGCAGACTTTTCGAAATACGAAGTAGTAACACTTACCATTCTATTTATATAATCAGTTTTACTGAACATATATAAACTTTATATGCAGATATCGACCAGCTTCTCCTGAATATTAAATTAGAAAGGTATTTTCTCATCGAAAGTTATTTGGGCTGGTTGTCTGACAGAAGTAAAAGAGTTGACTAAATGATTAGTGTTGTAGTTTTCTTATTCCACTTGTACGTGAATTTTATTTAAACCTAACATTCTAATTACAAATAATATTGTTTGTCATTTCCTGTTTTATAAATGCCGCTATTTTCCTCCTCTCTCTTTCTCCGTCGTCGCTTTCCTTACATATATATATATATATTATATATATATATATATATATATATATATTATATATATATATATATATATATATATATACGTGCGTGTGTGTGTATGTGCATGTGTGTGCATTATATGCATGCATGGAAAGCATACAGGTTGACTGATTAGGTGCATACGCAAGCATCTCTAAGCAACTGAATATAGAGGACTCTTGTGTTGCATGCCAGTCTGCATCAAGGTTAACCTGCAGCTGCTGCAGCTACTGTTACTACCAGTGCTACTCGTATGTTGAGAGAGAGCTAAAGCAAGGCGAAATGAAGTGCTTTACTGAAAGGTACAACATGCCATCCTGTGTAGGAATAGGTCTTATGACGTTATGAATGTTAAGCCCAGCATCCAAGCAACTATAGTTCGTTATCTCTGCTTTTAAGCAGTGTAAGACTTTACATTTCTATTAGGTGTTTTGCCCAACATATTTTTGTGATGTTTAGCATAAATCTGCACCGATATGTAGCATTGGTAGTCTTCGAACAAAGAAGTAAGAAGATTATCACCCCAATTCATATAATCATGTAAACTAGCGGGACCTGTGGAATTTCCGCTGCTCAAGTCAGCAATATTTGGAAATATCATGGTATTATATTAAACGCATGCAATGAATTTCCAAAAGTTCTTTTGAAATCCAGCCATTTAATCAAGACTGTACTTTCAAATATAATCGAAATGAACTCAGAAAGTATTAATCATTTTCCTTCTTTTGATACGTTGGACAGATATGATGTGCATTATAGTTTAAGAAAATTAAAGGGGGATCAAAATATATAAAATTTATATATATATATATATATATATATATATATATATATATATATATATATATATATATATAGATAGATAGATAGATAGATAGATAGACAAACAATGAGACAGACTGACTGACAGACAAACAGACAGATAGATAAATAGATAGATAGATAGATAGATATAACTACACTTTTCGCTGTCCAACCACTGTCGAATCTCAGTCAAATTTATATACCAATTGTGATTATTTTCGTTTCTTTTCATTTCATTTCCGTTCAGCGACATATCTACTTGCATATCTATTGTAACATCTATCTACCCCCTTCTCTCCTCTCTCTCCTTCTCTCTCTCAAACTCTTTCTCATTCTATCAATCTCTTTCTCTCTCTCTCTCAGTTTCTTTCTCTCACTCTCTCTCTCTCTCTCTCTCTCTCTCTCTCTCTCTCTCTGGGTTTACTTTTCCCTCTCTCTTAGTTTCCCATTTCCTCTCTCTCTCTCTCTCTATATATATATATACATATATATACATATATATTTCTTTATTCGAATTATTACCGCCCTTGGCGTAAGAGTAACAAAATAGCAAGACAAAGAGTGCAGCAACGCGTAGAATAATATTATATGTAAGTTATCTTTAACACACATAAACAAGTTATCTTTGATATTCTCCTAACTCGCTGTAGCTTCATATACAGACTGCGCACCTCTTGCTAATTACTTTATACAATTTCACCATTTAGTTATTGAAAATACCCTTCATACATCGTTAGTCACCCTCTTTCTTTTAAACGGTTTTCGTTATATCTAATCACACTATTATCATTTTGTTTTTTCTTTAAAATGCTTTTCTTTCCTCAAATGGCGATCTAAATTGTGAATCTTTAAAAGCAATCTCCTTGTAAAGAGTTTTTTTTATACTTGCTTCAACTTGGATAAAAGTGATGCTTCGAACAGCTGTTCGTGTTACCTAACAAAGAATTATGTAAGAGAATGCAGATATCAGTTATCACCCTCAGGCATGTTTAAGCAATAGGTGATACGATTACCAAGTCTTCGTCAACCTCAGTCACACGTGATTCCCTTAGAAACGTTAATAGTTGGCGGGTATACAAAAGAAATTAGATCTCTCAGGAAAAGTAAAGTATCGATAAAAGAATTTTGAAAAACATTTGTGATGTATAGTAAGGAACTAAGTCAATATTTATGGTGGTATGGGTAACAAACTGACGAGGAATAAATACATATCTAAATATACCCATATATAAATATAATGAGAGGTGTTTCCAATGACATGTACACAAGATAGTATAGGCACACTCACATACACCACATGCACAGATATTTATGTGCATATATATATATATTGTTTATTAATAGCTGTATAATACATATTCACATCATAATTTAACGTCTCTGCTTTATATACAAGATTATCAAAATGTGAATGCTGAGTTGAATTATCAATTAATGATATTCACTTATTAAATTTGTTTTGTGTATATGTCTGCAAATATATATAAATCCATATGCTTATGTTTTGATATAAAATGGAGAATGTTCAGCTTGAAATTGAACGAAGTTGTTGAGTAAAATTCGTCAGTTTTGCTTATCTGAAATAAAGGTTATTCGGTTCCATGTTGAGTGAATATCTAGATATAAATCACAGTTAATTTCATGTTGCTACAAAAGTCTAGCTGATCAAAAATTAATCCAAGGAGACAGAAGCATTTACCTTCTTTTTGAAAAGTTGCAACCTGTATAAAGTTTAAACCTTAATAATTATATTAAAATTGTAGGAAAATGATTTGGATTACATTCAGTCTAACATGATCCTACGCTATTTCTTGAACGCTCGTAAACGATCATGTGTCTGGTATGTATGTATTTGTGTATGAAATTGTATATGCAAGTAGATGTTTTCGACAAATACCGATCAATAACTGGTAACCGCTTGAAATATATGTTAAGGCTATACTCTTCACTATACTTTTCTATTTTGTGGCGGTAAAGTTTGATTTGTAGGAAATTTCTTACTTCTTGTAGCGAATGACAGGTCAAATCATTGATCGTGAGCCGCCAGTTAACTAGAAGGGAGACTGAAGCTAGTTTTATTACGAATAATAGGATTATCCTCTGATATAGATATGGAAACGGGAAGATGTTATTTTTCTGAAGTAGCCTTGATTGTAGCAATAACAAAATGGGAAATAGGATTTTGTTGTTTCCAAGAGTTATTTGCTGAGAGCGGAAAACATCTGGATGTCTACAGCATCTAAAACCAATAGTAAACTCGGGGCTAACATACTTGACGTTTGGGAAACGAGAAATATTAAATATACTTCGCTAACAGCGAGAAGAGAAAACTATCTGAAATATTGATACGACTCCACAAAACAGAGGAGATAACTATGAAATTTTAATTATTTAAACTTTATTATCTTCATATATTTACATCAGTAAATATTTACTGGCAGAAAAATACCTAGGACCCCTGCTGCATGAAGAACAGAGAGATAAGAAGAGGTTAAAATAATCATTGTTGCGAACCGATATATTTTATTCGTTTATTACATGGCTTTTTTTTCCCATAGATATTTACTGTTGCTGCTGATAATATTGATGTCGTTGTTATTGTGCTATCATAGTTGATGCTGCAATATATATGTTGATGATGATGATGACATTGTCATTGCCTTTGTTGTTATACCTGCTACTGCTACTCTTCTTTATGTTTTGATAACAATAAAGAATAGGACTCAATCGAACAATTATTTGAAATAATGAAAGTTGACAGTATAAAGATGCTGTTACATGTTGGCATTGGTTCGAATAATTCTCAGTTTCTTACCCTAGACAGCAACTACTTTCTAGATATCAGTAGTTCTGGTTGTCATTGTTGCACGGTTGTCATTGTTGCACTTATTGCTTTTATTTAGCCCATGGTCAATCGCGATGGAGCTCACCCATGATCGCAATCATTCCAGTCGTATCAATCTCGGCTAATTCATAATTGCAGTTAATCCAGGACTTCGTTGTCCAATGTAAAACGCATAGAGAATGATATGAAATAGATTTAGATGCTACATCTAACAGATGCCTTTCCAGTTTGTGACACGGGAGACTTGAATTATCAGCGAAATGCTGCTGCTGCAGTTACTTTCTTACCGTTTTTTTATTGCTTTGTTGTTCGGTTGCTAGGGAATGAGATGACGGTGAGAAATCATTAAAGGCTAATCATTGCAAAGAAATAAACAAGATAGAGGAAGTAAAAGACAAGGAGAAGGAGTAAGTGTGGCAAGGGAGAGTGAAATAGATAGGATTGAAAAGAACTTAGGAACGATAGCAACAGAGCATAAAAATGCATAATAGAGAAATGATTATATAAATTCTTAAAGTACATATTATTACACGGTTGTGTGTAAAAAGAAAAGAAAATATGTTGAGGGCGAGTAAATTCCAAGAATCAAAATGGAAACAAAAGGGATGAAAGAGACAGAAAGAAGAGAACAAGTAATTGCAAAAGTGTGAAACATAAATAGAGAATTGTAATATATTCTAACTGGTGTGTGATAAGCTGAGAGGAACATAGCAGAACGTTTGATTGAAATCCACATAAATTCAGGAAACTTCGGAAACCAACGAAATCATATTAACTTAAGAAGATTTGCTTCATAAAGAAACAGTTTCAAGTATATAGATGTCTCCTTTTAAGTTCTTGAACAAAAGCAAGGGGGGAAAAAGAAATTACGTTTCCACATTAAATATTGATTCTGCACCTATGTGGTCGCCGGCATGGTACTGTGGTCAAAGTGAGCATTGCACAACTACATAGTGCCGCGTTGTTACTTTTCAGAGGCAATTAGGGTGTGTTTCACTACGGCATTGGGCTTAACAATGTCACAGTTATTTAGTTGGTGGAAACTACACCAAAGCCCAATTTGTGTATATATATATATATATATATATATATATATATATCACATATGCTATCATTATAAACAGGGTAAATTTTAGCCATTTCTTCGCTGACTGAGGAAAAGTTGAACAATCTTAATCGATTTTCGAAACTAAAGTTACGGAGAGAGCGAGAAGGGAGATAAACTTCTTATGTGGTTTCGGAATATCTTGCATCTTTCATCTTTTCTATGTAGATCCAGAATCAATTTGCCTCGCATAATTGTCCCTTATGTAATCCACATTTACTGTTTTCGCTACGGTCCAAGACAGACGGTCAAGCCCCGTTTTGTTTTTCTCACGTGCAGATGTGGAATTTCTGACTGTTTTCTATTGTTTGGTTTGGCAGCTGGGAATTAAAAAATTATATTCTTTTATTCCATCTGGCTATCACACTTTGCCATAGATTTTAGCGGACTGCATTTCGAACCCTGTCAGTGTTTCACCGTAGTGGTTTTCCTAAAAGCTACATACAGTGTGCTATAGACAGGGAAGGAAAGAGAATTGCTGCTGAAGGCTGTGTGTGTATATATATATATATTATATATATATATATATATATATATATGTGTGTGTGTGTGTGTGTGTGTGTGTGTGTGTGTGTGTGTGTGTGTGTGTGTATTATGTATATATTTATGTAATTGCATGTTTGTGTTTGTCTTTCTACCCTCGCTTGATAACCGTTGTTAGTTTATGTTCCCAAGAATAAGTCCTGGAGTTGACTTGTTCGACTAAAGACGGTGCTCCAGCATGCCCGCAGTCAAATGACTGAAAGAAGCAACAGAATAAAAGAATATATATGCGTGTGTATGTGTGTGTGTTTATGTATATATGCTTGGATGTATGTATGTATTTATGTATACATATGTATGCACAACTATGTATGCATGTATACATGTATATGTAAGGATGTATGTATATAGATATATATGTGAGTATGTATATATGCAACAACGTTTGCATATATAGATACATGCGTACATCCATTTGTGTCTACATTGATACATTTCACCAACTGCCTCGGCACAAATGTTAAGGAGATGCATCAACAAGCCACAAGGGACATTCTTAAATGGAAAATTACAACCTCAGGCCTTTAACATCATGGTGACAATATGTAAAACAGTCTTAAATTTTGCCTTTAGTACTTGCACGTACATAAGTGATAATATACACGTCACTTGCCTTTATGTGAACGTATATATATATATATATATATATATATATATATATATATATACGTGGCCATCCAAATGTGTCCATTTCATTGAAAACTAACTATTAGTGCGAACATACACGGAAGATAGCACATTGATAGCTGAGAATTTTTACATTATTAAGAACAAGTACTGTGTTCTGACAGTCATAATGATACGTTGAAACCTTTTCTTTTGTGTCTTCTGGGCTTCTGGTTATAGGTACGCTTTCCTGATAGCCCTTGTCTTAACTAATAACTAGAAGTATTGCAAAAGACATTCCACCTGATAAGAAACAAATTGGTAACTGCTTCGAACGCCCGTGGTTATTCTGTGTACATGCTTTGGAAAGCCACGTGTGCCAAAATGTCATCGCATATATGTCGAAGATTGTTGAAAATCTTGTTCCAAGCATTGACATGCAAGAGAGAAAGGTAACAATAATGAGAGGTATTATGGAATACCATGAATTTCTTCCTCAAACACTGGTTTTGGTACTTCTACTGCAAGAGTTTAGCATTTATATGTAACTATTTGAAAAACTATTTGTCAAAGAGATTACAATAGGTGAACAAAGGTATCCTGAAGACTTTTAAAAACCATCGACAGGTATTTGTTTTAAGATACCAGATAAGCCATCTGGAAAAAACCCACAACGAATGCGACCCAACCTCTCACTATTGCTCGAGTCTCTAACTAACAGTGCCACGTTCACAAATAGATGTAACATAACATTAAATAGACAGGTATGTGAAGATACGGTGAAGCAAATATATGTCTAATTTTGAGGGTAATATTTTAGCAAGATCTACATTGTTACAATGTTACTTATGTTACTTAAAACAAACAAGAAATCGCAGAGATATATCAATAGGCAATTAGCATACATCCAAAATATTCATGCAGAGATATTCATCCACATACGCAAATACATGTATATATGCATATATGTATGCTTACACATATGTATATGTGCATACAAAGAAAAACAGGACATCTAGAGATCATTGAGGAGAAGCTTACAAATCCAGTACCCAAGATATACATTCAACTATATACTAATTGTTACTGGAGTAACAGGATGCGAATCAAAACCGCCTGGAAAATTGGATGGCTGAAATTAGGTTCTTAGAGAGATAACACATTTTAATTCATGCATAACAAGTGATAACAATTTGTGAGACCATAAAAGCCTGCATGACGATCCTAATATGACTATCAAAGCGAGCGCTTTCATTCGCAACCGTGTTATCAAGCAGATGGCCGATCAGTACTCGTTTTAAATTAAAAACAGAAATCAAAAGCATACATACAACATAATCACGTCTGAATAGATACCTTAGAAAGGATAGATTTCTAAGGCAGAGAAGGTGATTACTTAACTTACACCCTCCATATTCATTTTGTAAATGGAACAGAATACGCATAAAAGACTTTCGGCCAAATACAATGACTGACTCCTTATCTAAATTCTAGCGCTCGAGTTTTGTTTATTTGAGTTCATCGGTTTGTAGAAAAAATGCAGAGAATTGAAATAGAAAGATTATACGAACATACATACATGTGGGTGTATGTGTATATATTATATCATTCGTATATACATACTCAAATATACATACATACGTATATACATATATATATATATGTGTGTGTGTGTGAAAGCCTTAATTCACAAATAAAGATAATATATATATCAATGAATGCAGTGTTGAGCACTCATTTTATCGTTCGATATTTACGTGTGTGCGTGTGTGCGTGTATATATATATATATATATATATATATATATATATATATATATACACACGTTTGCATTCGCACACATCAGATAGCATACCCATAATCTGATTATATATATATATATCATTTGTAGTTGTTTGATACGCACAGAGAAAATTATACGCACACACATCTGCACGGTATTAGCCTGCACACCTACTTATGTATACATATACGACAAGCAAACAAAGAAAAAACGCGCACAAGGAAACACACGCTCATGAGTAGTTGCTAAAAATACACAAACTGACATAAATACTTTAAGTATAACATTCTTATATAAATAAACACATACTAACCTTCACAAAAGTCCATGTTGCCACATGCATACACAACCTTACGCACACACTCATATAAAGCAGTTATAAAATTACATTCAGAGACAAAAAAAAGCACGTTCATATACAAATTAACGCAATCCTAACGTTTGTTTAACTAAGTTCGGGAGTGGATATTCATGCATCACGGTTTCGTCTAATTAGGACGCGGCTGGAATTCACAGGTTCAAGGTTTTTCCGTATAGATGTTGATATTCACCTGAAAGGATGATTAACAACAAAGCCGCACTTGAGCTAACATTCATTTCTGATACAGCAAGAGGTTATACGTACAATATACATGCATATATGTATGTGTGGGGTTCTATACATACATACACACACACACCTATATATATATATTGTTATATATATATATATATTGTTATATATAATTATATAGATACAATTACAGCAAAAGGGTGTGGGCGAGCACACCAATATACCAATATACTGGAAATGACGCTAATATAGACCACATATTACGTTACGAATGCAGTCTACTGAATCAATCAGATTTTTTAAAGAAGGCTTACCCACACAGTGATTTCTGGATTAGTGAATAACAAGGTGTGTGCTAGTAAAACTGTTTGGCTGATCATTCAATATGATAAGCAGATCAAATCCAACCTCCATTACTAGTTTCGTGAGCTATAGGTAACAGTTTTCCAACAAATACGCGCATATATATATATATATATATATATATATATATATATATAATATATATATATATATATATATATATATATATGTGTGTGTGTGTGTATGTATATATATATATATATATATATATATGTGTGTGTGTGTGTGTGTATATATTTATGTGTGTATATATATATATATATGTGTGTGTATATATATATATATGTGTGTGTATATATATATATGTGTATATATACATGTATATATATATGTGTGTGTGTATATATATATATTATATATATATATATATACACACACATATATATGTATATATATAGTGAGACAGACAGACAGACACACATACACGCTTAAAAAAAAAACACACACACACAGACATATATATATATATATATATATATATATATATATATATATATATTAAATATTAGCGACGGAAACAGTTTTGCTACCAAAGGATAATCTTTATATACCCAACGTAACACGGATGTATTGCTAGTACACCGACTACTGCGTTATTAGCCTTGATAGGTCCTCTCATATAGGCCTTAGGTGCATAAAAGTACACAGATCGTCATGGGCACTAAAATTCCTAAACTTCACACATATATCGTAGCTGGCGAAAAATGAAACGATTTTTATTATAAAGAAACGAGTATTATTGGAGCAACAGGATACATAATGACACACTCAGGAACAAAGTATGGCTGATGTTCGTCTCTTGGGAAGGGAATGTAACCTTTAATTCATACCTTGCAAATGATCACGATATCCGGGACAAAAAACATCTGCAAGACCTTCTTAAGCTTTAGAGGCTGATGGTTAAAACCAATATGCTTTTTTTCACAATCTTGCTATCAAGAAGCTGGCTCGTCAAAATTTACTCGGAATTAAAAAAAAAGAATGAGAGCAAAGACACAAACACACACACATACACACACACACACACACACATACATACATACATACACACACACACGCACACACACTTACAAACAAACACATGCACACACATAAACGACGATATTTTTCATCATTCCTACTTACCCAATTCTTGTAGCAAGATAAACTCAAGAATAGATCAAAAGGCATTTTTTCAACATGTGGTACAAATTGGAGTTGTATTAAATAAGCATAAAACGAATTTGTTAACCACACAGCCATACACATAATTCGCCGTTATTTATTTGCATATTCTATAATAGGGCTATGTTTTTGCTACAGAATTTAGCTATAGATTTTTTTTACCAGCAATGTATAGCAATGAAAAATGTACTGTATATATAATACTTTATATGATAGAATTGCGTCAGAAAGGTAAAACTTAGTTAATACACAAACACAATTCCAAAGAAAAACTGACTTATGTCGCAATCATTGTGAACTCTGTGTCAAGATGTAAAATAATTGAAATTTAAATGAGATCAAATCATTATTTCAAAATTTGTTTATTTTCTGTCTCGGCAAACTTGCTGTTCTTCGTACAATCAATATTTTTTGTCGTCCAAATATGTTTTTATATCTGTTGTTCTTGTTGCTTTTATATATTTTATATATTTTTGTCTATCAAGAATGTTCTCGAAGACTGTTTAGGGTGAGACATTACCTCACTGATAGTATGAATAATTCAATATCTCATATTTTATGTTCAATTTTTTTCTTTTTCAATAATGAAAAGTTTGAGTAATTTCCATATCAGCTATGTTACGTTCTTAAATATAATATACTTAATGTTCATAGAAGTTACGTATTTTCTAATCCATGCCTAGTTTTTGCATTAGTATAACGTTTTAAATATAGCTATTGTCTATAAAAGTGAAAGCTTTGATATACGCCAGGTTTTCATATCAGTTAAAATATAGTACTAAACAAGTTATCCATGGTCATAACAGGCGTCTATCTTCACTAGTTGATATAGATACATCTCATAAAGCGCCGAGTAGGCAGAATCGATGGCACGTTGGTCTAAGTGCTTAGCGGCATTTCGACTACCTTTGCGTTCTGAGTTCAAATTCTGCCGAGGTCGACTTTGTCTTTTATTCTTTCGGGGTTCGTTCAAATAACTACCATTTTATGCACTTGGGTCGATGTAATTGACTTGCCTCCTCCTCGAAATTATTAGTCTTGTTCCAAATTTTGAGACCAGTATATGTAGAATGAACAATTCTAAAAATATTTACATTTCATATTATTATGTTCCTTAAAAATTCTGTCAGTATTTCTTACCAGTTAATTTCTCAACACTCCGTATTCTAGACCAGATAATAACATAACACATTATTGCTTCGTAGTTCGTCATCTCAAATAAAATTACTTTTAAACCATTGATTGTAAGCGCCTGATTATTCCGCAATTATGTGTAAGTGTAATACAGTTCTCATACCAAGGTTATACTACATCATGTGATGAAACTAGACCTTTGAAATACAGGTGCAATGCTGGGAGAGAGGCAGATAAGAAGGAAGATCGGCACAAGAGAAAGAGAGAGATGGTGATGGATAAATGGAGTAATGTTTTGGTCAAATTCTTTATTTACCTATCCAGTGCTGGTGAAAGGCAAAGCTGACTACGGCGGAAGTTTAACTTACAAATTAAATATGCTGTTAGATGGGTGTCTTTAGAGGAATCCACTGTGGATATAGCATGAGTCATGTTTAATTTGCAATTACTCGCCACTCACCACAAGTCTTACTTCGCTCTAAAACAAGGCTCAGATGATGATAACATAGTTTTATTGCTTGACCTCCACCACGCACAGTCTCATATTCTTCTGACGCTCTTCAGACAAGAACCTTCCCCCAGTTATTGCCGATAACTCACTGCATTGTTAGTGTGGACATATTTAGCTTGATCGATTTCACCAATCACACTTGCCTTTTGTTTTTGTTTACTTTAGTGGAGAAGAGCAAACCCTAGGGAACCCTCTTCATCATATGAAGCTGATCTTCAAAAAGTTGAAGGGGCTTAGTTGAAACGAGAAGATCACTACTTAAACCTGCCCAGTGAGCCCCCTACACGACTATCTTTGGCATAAGCACCACACACTATAAATTCATCTATAAGAGGTTCTGGATAGATTGCCGATGGATCCAGTGTGGTTCTGTGTAAAGAGTTAAAGTTACCTCTCCCTATACAGCAACAACAAAGACAAGGGCCTTTAGAAAATTGATAATAATTTAGCAAATTTGATTTAGTTTCAAGTAAAGATAAATATGGAGGTATCAGATATTTGATAATATAGAATGAAATACATATATTACAGTATTTTAAAGAATCATCTTATGAGGTACCTGGACACGTTTGAGCTATCAAACATGCCCATCCGAGGGATCTAGCTATCATTGATCAACCCCAGCTTGTATCCATTTAGCACTAACATAGATAATGCTACCCCTTCCAAGGATCACTCCTTTAGATCCACAACCACCCGGGACCATCTTTTTTGTCTCCATAACCTTCCGCCTACCCCACCTTGCGACGCCCGGCATGTTGGTAAGCTCTGCTGATGGAATGGGTTGGAACTCGCCTGCATCGACCTCATCGGTATCAAATATTAATTGCTGTCCCTTTCTTTGTCTCTCTCACTCTGTTTATGCTTATTTTTATTTGTCTGTCTGTTTTTATTTGTCTGTCTGTTTTTATTTGTCTGTCTGTCTATTACCGTCTGTTTATCAGTCTAGCTATTTGTTTCTTTCCCTCCCTCACTCTTTCCCCCTCCCTCTCTCTCTCTCTATTTACGTTCTTTCTCATCGTATATGTTTCTCTCACTGTATGTCTGTCTTTTCCACTCTACATCTCCCTCTTTTACTTCCACTCACTCGTTCTTTATTTGTTCTCTTCCCCCTCTCTGTCTCCCTCTTTATTTCCAATATTATACTCTCCATCCCAGCCCCCACTCAAATGTACATTATCTAAATCCCTATCCTTTTTATACGAAGGAATTACGATTTAATTCTAAAATAGTCTACGTTTAATACTTAGACAAAAAGTTAATCTGACCAGAAATCGAAACCACGTTTCTTTGGATGTCGTGGGTTGATCGCTTATAAGCTCATCTAATCTTTGCTCCTGCTGGTACGTAAAGGGGAAACTAAGAAAAAAATACTACAAACTTCTCTTTATATCTAAACGATTCTAGATTTTATTTCTAGATGTTACACGAGACGGCTGTTGAGTGACATCCAACAGCTAAGTAAACAGTGTACGGCTATCGACACCACACTAACCTAGCATAATTGCTGCTACTGCTGTCACTACTACCACCGCCACCATCACTATTACTCTGCATACATACATATATATATTTGAGTGTGTGTGTGTGTGTGTATATGTGTGTGAATGTGTGCGTGCGTGTGTATGTGAGAGAGAGACGGAGAGAGCATGACAGATCAAGCAGAAGAAATTTTAAAAATCCAATGCATGAGTAGATATTTTAATCGGACGAAAGTCAGACAAGGCCGAGAATTTCGTGAATGGTTGGCACGAAACTCACGACCTTTCGTTCACTTCTGTAACTTCTGTCGTTCAAAAGCAATATACATAAATAAATATAGATACTATATGTGTGTGCGCGTGCGCGCGTGTATAAGCACGCACACCTAAACATACGTACACACACCGCGATACACACGCACACTCAAATATACATGCACACATACGAGGTCTGATCAATAAGCATCCGGACTATTGGCATAGTAACGAAGCTAAAGCACATATAGTCAAGCCGCTTGGCAAAGATTGCCCTTAACCTATGTTGCGCATGCGCACGAAGTTTGAACGTTCTAGCTCAGCTAGTTAGCAGCAGTTCTTGGAAGGAAGATGTGTAGCGTGTGGTCGTTGTATTGACCATCACAGAGAAAGTTGTCATACCTACTCAGAGACCTACGCAAAGTTACAGAAAGTGTATGGTGAGGAGTGTACGAGTGATACAGACGTTTTCAAAATGGCCGAAAAAATGTCGATAGTGATAAACGTTCTCGGAGACCCTCAATCAGAAGAACTGAGAAAAATATCGCAGATGTGCGTGCGTCTGTGAAGGGAGATCATCGAATCACCATCCGTGAGTTATCAGAGGTTATGCAGATTAGTTACGGTTCAGTTTAAGTCCATTATCACTGAAGATTTGTGTATGAGACGCTTGTCTGTCAAGTTTGTGCGAAAACTGCTTTCAGCTGTCCAAAAAGACACTCGGGTTTCAATTGCACAAGATCTCCTTGATTATGTTGAGAACAATGAAAACTTTTTGAAAACTTTGCATAGGTCTCTGAACAAGCTTTTACCAACATTTGATGCCGATTTTCTACTCAACTTTCTCTATCATGGTCAGTGTAATGATCACATGCTACACATCTTCCTTCCAAGCACTGTTACAAACAGCAGAAGTGCTTCAGTTTTGGATAGTGCTTTAGTCCGGATACTTATTGATCAGACAGGACCGCGTATACTACTATCTTACGCAGCACTTTCTAATATACAAACACGCAACTCACAACCTGCGCTTACTCACACGTGAAAAAAAAATATAGACACATACACATCTACATGCCACACACACACACACGCACAACTATGCCCCCTACCACCATACACACACACACTCTTCTCTTCAAATACCACATTCTTTATCTCTCTTAAACTTTCGGTTTTTAGGCCATGAAACGACATACGTGCTTTTCTTCAGATTATTTGCTTGTTCATGTTCTTCCTTCTCTCTGGACATTTTCGTCTATCCGTCATTACTCGATTCCTATTTTCCCATCTAAAACTTTCACTGAGCGACAATCAATTATATCCACTGTGTACGTAGAACAGATTAATGCTTTCCAGTTTTGTATTTTGGGATTTACTTATATATATATATATATGTGTGTGTGCGTGTGTGTGTGTGTGTATGTGTGTGTGTGCGTGCGTATACATATATACACTGAACCGCAAAAGAAATGCCGGACGTGTTTGACTGTGAAATATGTTTTAATTTCATTATGTCAGATATATATTTTCATAAATCTGATGAAATCAGTTTCTTGGATGCACTTTGACTACAGTCTATCGGTCGTTCTCATGTGTTCGGGTAGTGGGCACATCCAGCACATTGAGATTGTAGGGTTTGACATGTTCAGTACCGTGTGAGCCCTCCCTGGGTGTTCACTACGGGCATGCACTGTCGATACATGGAGTGTATGAGGCGGTTCACAAAAGCCAATGGCACCTGGGCTCACACCCTTAGGAAAGCTGCCTCCAGTTTCACAGGAGTTGTCGGCCTTAGCACCACCTGGTTCAGCCGTCACTAGATTTCATCCCACAGGTGTTCAATTTGGTTCAAATCCGGGCTGAGAGCTGACCATGGCATGATTCTGATGTTAGACTGACACAAGAAGTCCATGGTGACCCTGGCCATGTGGAGGAGAGCATTGTCATGCTGGAACACGCGGCTACAGTAATGCGCGAAGGGAACGTTGTGAGGTCTTAGAATCTGGTCAACGTAGCGCTCTGTTGTGATGCTCTCCCCTCTGCCTCTAACAACATTTTGGTACACACGGGGCACAATTTTCTGATTCAGGCCTATAGCACCCCAAACCATGATGGTTTGGCCACCCCACGCGTTTCTCTTAATGACATATGCGTCGCTTTAGCGTTCATCCCCACCTACGCCACACCCACACTCTGCCATCCGAGGTGGAAACGCGTACCTGCTCTCGTCAGAGAAGACTATCGACCATCATTG
>NC_043004.1:22565477-22577977 GCF_006345805.1 Octopus sinensis
GGGTTGATTTTGTCGGACAAATGAGGTTGCTATAGTAGTTCCGTTTGTTATTCTTGAGTGAGGATGTTTCACATTGAACAGGGCTTCGGTTCCCTTCAGTATGCTACGATAGGACGTAATGTGGCACGAACTACATAATTAATATCGTATTTGGTGCCTTCCGATACTTGAAAACCAGGTAATTAAAGTGGTCATAGTGCAGGTTCTATGAATTGCCGCTTTACTATACCCGTTGAGTGTGTACTCATGCCCGTGTGTGTGTCCGTGTATTACGGTATTTCAATGCTGTCACGCTGCAAAATTTTCTTTCACGTGTATTTCCTCGAAACGCTTACAAAAGCATCAACAATATTAACACGTATCGTTCGATCCAGTTTTCTAATTACCAATCTTTCCATTTCCCTTTTTTCTTAATTTTTTTTCTTTTTGCTGTTTCTAAACATACCACTCTTATACTTTTCCCGCCTCTTTTATTACGTGTCACCGAGAGACTTCTCACACATCCTACAAGAAGTATCAATAGAATGACCCTCAAATCGCACCCTACCACACTGAAAGAAAGAAAAAAACAGCCTTTGCCACACAGGAAACACTTTAACAATACCAATAATATCAACATCGACATTAGTAACATCAACATCAACAACAACAACTTTTGCTATACGCTGTATTTGTTTTATTGTTATAGTAATTCATAATTATCTGCAATTTCCTTCCATTCCCTTACTGTGAAATTTTACCGTTTGCATCTCTCCTCATCTTACATTTCACTCTATACTCAGAGTAGTTTGACACCACTTCATGGATCGAAATACTAAAGGTCGCCATCACTAACACCGATACCACTATCACCATTATTATTGCCACCGCCACTATTAACATCACAACTGTCACCATTACCAGCACCACCACTGTCATCATTATTACTGCTGTTAAATGTTGTTGCGGTAAAGCAGTGTAGGAGGCTTAGAGAAGGCAAATATTGGAGAGATGGAAAGAAAGGGAGAGATAGAGAAAGACAGAGAGAGAGAGAGAGAGAGCGAGGTGAGTGTGAGATAAGATTGAAGGCCAGGAGAATCTCAAACGGATCTGGATAGAGAGAAAGAATGCGTGCACTGACGGAAGACAGCAGTAAACAATGATAAGCAGGTTGAGAAAGAAAAACAAAGAATGAAAGAACGAATGAAAGAATGAAAGAAAGAAAGAAGGAAGAAAGGAGAACGAAAGAAAGACTTAATGGAAGTCGTGTGCGATATTAAGGTGAAAATGTGTTGGAATGTAATGAAGAATGAATGAAAATGAGTTGAAGACTTAAATGAGAAGATTGTTGTGAGAATTAAGTAAAATATTATGAAAGAATGGCAAGGCTGATGGAGCAAAAGACAGAGGAAATAAAAGACATGATGATAAAATCAGAAGAAAGAAGTGGGGTGGTAACACAGAGGAAGGAAGACAAATTGAGTAAGAGAGAGAGAGAGAGAGAGAGAGAGAGAGAGAGAGAGAGGAGGGGGGAAATGTAAGAAACTCGGAGGAGAATTTTTTTATAATTCCATTGAAAGAAGAATTGGAAAATCTTTTAAGGGAATATATATATATATATATATATATATATATGCATACATGCATACATACATACATACATACATACATAAACACACACGTGTGTGTGTGCATGTGTGTTTGCGTGTGCGTACGTGAGTGCTTGTATGCACACATATACACACATATTTGTAGAAATAAGTGAGTTTAAATGTATATCCATGTGTGCGTATTGATGATGATGATGATGATGATGAAGACGAAGATGATGGTTCTCAATTTAATCACAATTAGCTGTTTTGAGAGGAAAGAGTTAGGCGATAGAATGGCCCTTGAATAATATAATGGTACTTCATTGTAATGACACTAAGAGGACGAAAGCATAAGGTGACTTCGAATTTGAACTTAGTACAAAACTAGATTAAATACTACAAAGCATTTTATTTTTGAATATCTGACGTACGCACTGCACTCAATCCTCCACCGTTTAGTTCTCTCTCTCTCTCTCTCTCTCTCTCTCTCTCTCTCTCTCTCTCTCTCTCTCTCTCTCTCTCTCTCTTTCTGTCCCCTCTCCACAAGTTACAATCGGAAGACATAATTTCTAAAAATCTACTTACATGCAACCAAAATATCAAAGGTCTACGCTTGTACGTTTTATATTGCTGAGTAAAGGCACTTTAGTTAATTTACTGTCCCCATTGTTGTTAATATACTCTAACAATCGCTCTTTCATTTTTATTGAGCACTCTCCTTACTCCATTCTTATTGAGCATTCTCTTTACACAAGAAAATAATTATATAATTGTGCTTATAAAACAAATTTCTGAATTATATACTCTCGGCTTGTCTATTTATCTGTTTTACTCACATACATACATACATACACGCGCGAGCTCGCGCACACACTCACATCGACGAACAACACAATACATGTACAATTAGAATGTCATATTGTCAATGGCATGAGAAATTTCGAGAATTTTTCTGCCTTGAAATTTTCTTCCCCTCTTATGCGAGGTTGGTAGACACTAATGGGTTCGCATTCTCTGGTAGTGGAGAAGATCCTAGTATACTAAGGTCATTCAGTAAATCACTTATTTATCTTGCATGTTATTTAATAAGCTCTTATTGGTCTTTCTGGTTCAACTATATCTCACTGAGTGAAGGCGCAATGGCCCAGTGGTTAGGGTAGTGGACTCGCGGTCGTAGTATCACTGTTTCGATTCCCAGACCGGGCGTTGTGAGTGTTTATTGAGCGAAAGCACCTAAAGCTCCACAAGGCTCCGGCAGGGGGTGGTGGCGATCCCTGCTGTACTTTTTCACAACTTTCTCTCTATCTTCCTGTTTCTGTTGTATCTATATTTCAAATGTATTTAGACGTGTGTATATGTATATGTGTATATATGCGTGTGTATCTCTATTCATGCGCGTGTGTGTGTGGCTGTGTGGTAAGTAGCTTGCTTAACAACCAAATGGTTCCGGGTTCAGTCCCACTGCGTGGCGCCTTGGGCAAGTGTCTTCTACTATAGCCTCGGGCCGACCACAACCTTGTGAGTGGATTTGGTAGACAGAAACTGAAAAAAGCCCGTGGTATATATGTATATGTATATATGTGTGTGGTTGTGTGTCTGTGTTTGTCCCCCCACCCCAACATCGCCTGACAACCGGTGCTGGTGCGTTTACGTCCCCGTAACTTAGCGGTCCGGCCAAAGAGACTGATAGAATAAGTGCTAGGCTTACGAAGGAGAGGTCTTGGGGTCGATTTGCTCGATTAAAGGCGGTGCTCTAGCATGGCCGCAGTCAAATGACTGAAACAACTGAAAGAGTAAAAGAGCATATGTATAAATTTGTCTATATGTGTTTATATATATATGTCTGTGTTTTTGTGTGTCTTTGTGCGTGTATAGCTGTGTATATTTATGTGTGTATACACATCTGTATGGTGTGTGCGAGTGTTTGTATACACATGTGCATATGTGTGATATGCGTATGTATACATATGAGCATATTCGTGCATATACGCACGTGTGTGTGTGTGCTCGAGCGCGTTTGTGTGCTGAAATCGACTCTTTCCTTATCTGCTACATAACTGACTGGCTGTGCCTTTGCCATTTAACTTGACAATCAACAGGTCCCAGGCTATCTCGCCCTATTTTATGTGACAGAACTGTAACCAAGTCCCTGCTATCAGTATTGTCATTGTAATTATTATTCCTGTCACTGATATGATTTCCTTGCACGCTTTGGGTTGGGTGGCGTAGCCTTGATTATTTAAAGCCGGTTGTCTTCTGCGACATTGTTCAACGAGCGAGTGTGTTGCCAATTTGCATAACGGGAATATATACTGAGCCTTCAATACTGATTATTGCATTTATTGTGCAACGCCGAAGAGATTATTAGGTTGATAATGTAATTTGCTAAAACACGTGTACGTTATTAAATCTCTCTCCATCTTTCTCTCTCTCCTTCTCTCTCGCCCCCTCTCTCGCTCTGTAAGACCATATTTGCATGTAAGAGAAAGATAGACAGATGCACAAATAGACAGACAGACAGGCAAAGCTCAATATTTAGTACACCTGCTGAGAGTACAAGTAAATCTATATATTCTGTGTGAGTATAACGAGTAATTCAGAAGCTTGTTTCTCTATAATGATATTATTGGACCCCCTACTATTACATAACAACCAAAAGAAGTGTCCTTTACAACGTATTATGAGTGAAATTAGACGAAGAAAAATGTGTCGAAGCCAGTCGCCTGAATGATACCTCAGTTCATAGATCTAGCATTGTTTCTAATAGCTTTTTTCAAATACTCTCTGAGAGTTCAGTTAAGAGTACACGTTGCTGCAGTATATGCGGCCATATACATGTCAATTCGATGAATAGATAATTTAGAGTGTGTACCTAAAACATAACCAACTTAACTGATATTCTGTCAAGCTTTTATAGTTGGTAAAGTTCTCAAATTACATGGTTATTATTTGTTTACAAGAATTTCTAAGTCACTGTATATATGCATGCATATGCAGGAAGTACGTTTAGAATTGTGTGAAGGGCGTAACCAAGATATATATACATAATTGTGGATATACATTCATACATACATACACCACATACAGACACACTCGCATATATATATATATATATATATATATATATATATAATATATATATATATATATATGTATGCATGTATGTATGTATATATGTATGTATGTGTATATTTATATAAAACATATATATACATGCGTATATATTGCTTATGTATACAACTAATATCTAATATAAACAGATGTTTCTGTGTATGTGAGTGTGCGTTAGATACTTATGCATGTATATCAAAAAGTGGTTCTTCCCGAGACATATTCCTTTGGCCAGTTTCCCTGCATTCTATCTCAATATTCCATACCGCTTGAAGGCTGGGTGGCCTCGATTTTGGCAGGTGAGGAGATGAAAACAATGTGAAATAAAATACTGTTCTCAAGATCACAACATGTCATCCGTTCTAATAACTGAAAGCAAAATCTTACGATCATGTGTGCAACATGCTGATCAATAAACCACACGACTGAACATGTATGGTAAGTATGAATGCATGGAAGCATGCACGTATGTAAGCAAGTATGGATGTAACATATGGTATAATTATAAACAGGGCAAATTTTAGCTATTTCTCCGCAGACTGAGAAAATGATGAACAACCTTAATCAATTTTCGTACCTTTGTGTATACTCACCTGATGCGTCTACATCATTCTATGTATGTATGTATGTATGTATGTATGTATGTATGTATGTATGTATGTATGTATGTATGTATGTATGCATGCATGTATGTATGTAAATTATATACCTATTGTATATATATCTATATATATATATATATATACTCATCATATCTATCAATGTATGATACATATATAGATAAGCGCAGTCGAGTCGTGGCTGTGTGGTAAGAATTTTGCTTTCCAAACACATGGTTCCAGGTTCAGTCTCGCAGCATAGCACCTTAGGAAACTGTCTTCTACTATAATCTTGGGCCGACCAAAGCCTTGTGAGGGGAGGCAGCCTTGAGACGGAAACTGAAAGAAGCCTGTCGTACATATATGTGTGTGTGTGTGTGTGTGTCTTTGTCTCCCCACCATCACTTGACAACTGATGTTTTGTGTTTTTATGTCTTCGTAACTTAACGGTTCGGCAAAAGACACCTATATAATAATTACTAGGCTCACAAAGAATAAGTTCTATGGTCGATTTTTTCGAGTAAAACCCGTTAAGGCGCTGTTCCAGCAGATCCGCAGTTACATAACTGAAACAAGTGAAAGAATAAAAGAATGTATGCAGAGGGCTGTATATTTATATATATTACCCATACACACATTGTATATGTGTTGCATTCTTAACAATAATTGATGAAGGAAACGAAAGATAAATGTGGTACTTTATAAAGACTAGTACCAGATAGATCTTCCGTTTCCTACATCCGTTATTATTATCTCAACTAATATTACAGAATCCCTAAAGTAAATCTAGCAGAAATATACCCCTCCAGGTAGCCCAAACTGTGAACTTGCTTTACTCAGCACAATAATTTGCATATACCCATTAGTCCCCAAAAATTACATATGTTGTATTCATATATTCATAGCATATATAACATTTATATGTGCGTGTGTGTTTGAATATGTATGTATGTACATATAATACATCTGCTAGTATGGCTCTCGTTCAGGAGACCCTGAGTTTTGGTGGGTGTGGAATTACCTCTGAGCCATAATGTTTCACAGATCTACACTGACCCGGAATAGTAGTGCTTACTAGGGTCTCAACTATGTGCTGATACGTATGTCATGGATTCACTACTGGAAGAAGGTTTCTCATACACGACCCAAAGGACCAAAGGCAAGTGAAGTCCATCAGCTCTTTAACTGCTGATCTAAAAGAAGGTAACTACAGAAAAAATACTGCATCTCCGTAATTACTGGGCCCATGGCACTTGTACCAGACCATTGCTACTTTGATTTGGAGCACAAATCTTGGCTCCAAAACTAATAATATCCATTGTGCTCTTTCTTCAACAGAGCAAGTCACCAATACCTACAACGAGACCCTTTCTGCATAAGTTTAGTGGCGTTAGGGACTGAGACAAGGGGCACTGTTAGAGAGTGCTACTCAAAGACTTCAGCCCTTACCCTGCACGGAGGCGGCTACAGTGTGATGGTCGTTTTCAGGCATGCCTTGCTGAATCCCCACACACCCACACTGACACATTTGTGTATGTCTGTGTTGTTATATATGATAGTTATATTTTAACAGGTAAAGTTATTGAATTCAAAAACGGCTGAGAGAGAGTGAGAGTCAATCATCGTGGAAATGGCAAGAGATTCTAAGTAATTAACTAGAAGAAGCAACTTTTATTTGATACCTGTTGGGAAAATTTGTACAAAAACCATCAGGAAGATGTAGACAGCAGAAAAAATGTTGCAAGAGAGAATGTTAATAAAAATACCAAACCACTTTTTGATTAATAGTTTTATTGGGTTATTTTATCAGCTGTTTTTCTTTCATGATTTAAAGTTCACTAGTAAAGGGTATAGACAGCCATAAAACATTGCAACCGGTATATATTTTCTGTTCAATTTTATATCTACGTATTATCTTTGCAAACAGAAGTAAACAGCCATAATACATACATACATATACAGATATACACGTACAAATATATGCACCCTAAACGTACAGAATTACACACACACACACAAACAAACATAGAGCACACACTCGCACGCACGCACGCTCTCTATAGATAGATAGATAGATAGATAGATAGATAGATAGATAGATAGATAGATAGATAGATAGATAGATAGATAGATAGATAGATAGACAGAGAGAGAGATTATATAGATAGATAGATAGGTAAATAGGCAGCTATATAGATAAATGGATAGATGATAGATAGATAGACAGATAGATTAACAGAGACACAGATAGATTAACAGAGACACAGATAGATTAACAGAGAGACAGACAGATAGATGGATGGATAGAGATTTGGATATAGTTGTAGATATATTGGAAAATAAATAGATAGGCAGCGATTAATGTTTAATTGTATACAAGATGTATACATCCCTGTTTGTTATATATATATAGAAATCAACACACCCATATATACAAATATCCAAAGAAGCAGCCATGTATAAACACATGCATCCGGTAATAGGGGTGTTAGTATGATATAAACTTCCGTTTTGTGGATAAATTATTACTGGCCAATTAATTGTGCTATGGCTGTCCATTTACCTGGAGTTATTTCGAAGAAAGCTGAAAAGGTTGATAAATTTATCCTTGAAGGCTATGACGCAAATCACTTCTTCGATTAAGTAATATTTTATTTGCAAGAAATAATTAATCCCGTTTATTGTGCAAAGCCTACATTTTTTTGTTTTATTATTTATTCATTATATATATATGTTTTCATTTTCCATGAATGCGTAAGCTGTTGCGATGATACGCCATTGTTGTAATGATTTTCAGTTTCTTTTACACATGCAGGACTGACAATTCCCTGTACACACACACACGCGCGCACACATGCACACACGCACGTACACGCACACACACACACTCAGGCACACACACACATACACACGCAATCACACACGCAAACGTGTGTGTGTTTGTCGTTGTTTATGTAATTATTGTATCTCTCTATATAATATATATTTGAATGAACATACACGCACACGCGCACGTACACATGCACATACGTACACACGCTCGTTCACACACACACACATACAGACGCAATCACACATGCACGTGTGTGTGTGTGTGTGTCACAAAACTGTGCCAAGAGTTATCTGCAATGCACAAGTAGATTGGAGACAATAGCACGTAGGTTGATGCTGACAAATTTCAAACCGTACAACATCGAAGCAAAATGTATTACAGACACTATACAATACAGTTTCCAAGTCAGAATAAGTCTTGCGCATTGGCATGAGTGATGGTGCATTATTTGGTGTGTGTATTAGCTATTTGGCATGACATTTTGGTTGTTTGCAGGGTGGATTCTAAGAAAGGAGTGAACTATGATTTTCATTCGGTGGATATTCGTCCTAAGCTGTTTTGTCTTTTGCTTCCAACTACATTGTAATATAAATGACATAAACAAGAGCAATGAAACGAAGCGATACAAAGATCGTCTCAACGTAGTAGGTTAGCTAGCGGGAAAGATTCAAATGATTAAGACTCTGGAGTGAAAAGAGGCAAGATGTGTTGTGATATACATCTGGAAGATCCAAGAAGGACTTGTCCCAAAACTTTAGCAAAATATTAAAGTAAGATTACCTAAGATGCAAAAACATCAGTAGCGCTGACCCGGCATGGCACCAGCTTACAAGCCGAAACAAGTAAACCAGTAATGAATTAACATATGTATATATGTATATTTCATTTTATATATCTTTATAACTTTTATACACACACACACACACACACATATGTATATATATGTGGAGGCGCAATGACCCAGTGGTTAGGGCAGCGGACTCGCGGTTGTGGGATCGCGGTTTATTGAGCGAAAACACCTACAGCTCCACGAGGGTCCGGCAGAAGGTGATGGCGATACCTGCTGTACTCTTTCGCCACAACTTGTTCTCACTCTTTCTTCTATTGGCCTGCTCGCTTAGCCAGCGGGGTGGCGTCGTTTCAAGGCTAAAACAATGCGAAGCGCATTGTGACCAGCGTTGTGTAGCAACATCTGATCGGCTGGTCGGTCACAGTGATCAAGGTGATATATATATATATATATATATATTATGAACCTGTTGTAAGGGTATTATATATATAAATATATATATATATATATATATATATATATATATATATTATGAACCTGTTGTAAGGATATATATATATATATATATATATATACACACACAGCGTCGTTTAAAAATCCCCATACATAGGAACAATTTATTTTTTTATAAGATACAGTTTATAAGAACAGTTTCTTTATTTATTTAACAAGCTCTATATGGTTACCATTGTTTTCAATACACGTGTGCAAATGAGTTGATGATGTGTTCCTTCAAATGATTTATGTCTTTTATCTTTCCGCGATACACCATGCCTTTCAAATACCCGCAAAGTTAGAAATTAAGAGGAGGTCAGAGAATCTAGGTGATCTTATAAACTGTTACTTATAAAAATATAAATTTTTCCCATGTATGGAGACTTTTGAATCACTCTGTATATATTTGTACGTGGATCTGTCCATGGACATCAAAGTTGATCTAAAGACCATCAGAAATGCTGTATACACTGATTTACAGTTGGAATCATACATGAGGACATCTATTGACTCATGCAATGAAAGAAAGAATGAAAGGGCTCAAAAAGTGTTGCGATACCTGCAGCACAATGGAAAACCGTGAAAATCTCTTCAGATGATAAAATTGTTACCCTCGCAACGATCGATGTATTGCTAAGTAACCTTCTGAAGTAAAAGGCGTCTTTAGGACCAAACACCCAGCTCAAGTCATGGTACTCGGAGTCATGGTGTCTGACGGAAAAAAAGATGCCTCTCCATTTTTTCAAGTCTGAAGAAAATGTTAGGACTGTAATTTATTATAAATTCTTGCGGTATAAGGTTCTGCCTTGGCCGAAGTCTAACATCCCCAACGATAATTGTGTATGGAATCAAGATAGTGCGCCTGCTCATGCAGCGAAGAAAGTGCAGAAATTCTGCGAAGACCACTTCACTGACTTTTGGCCTGCCAAGGCCTTTACCCAGCGTAGACTTGAACCCCAAGGGCTATGCCGTATGGGGCAAACTGGAGCACTCTACCAACGGCGCTTCGCATCCATGTGTTGATCATGTTAAGCAAGTCCTGGGGGAAGAGTGGGACAAGATGTCTGAATACTTCATCTTGAAGATGTGTGATGCCTTTAGGCGGCGTGTAAAGCCTATAGAGAACAATGATGGCGGACATATTCAATAAGTTTTCACTTTATGCCCGTAAAAACCAGTATTAAAATTATATTTATAACAGGCTGCTTTTGTAAAGTAAACAATTTGGTGAATTATCTATCATTTTCCAAGTTTAGCTACCCCACCCTGTATATATATAATATTATTGTGTCTGGGGAGAGTCATTCTTTTTTAGTGCCTTATCATTTAACACACTCACCGGTTCAATTTCCACTCCATAATTTTTTTTGTATAGTTTTCGTTGCGTCATGCAACCTTTTCAATAGCAGTTGATTAGCCCATCACCAGAGTGAGTTCTTTTTGTTTGTTTGTGCACATGTGCGTGCGTCAGTGTGCATATGTATGCATGTATTTACGTGTCTTTATGCTTGTATGTGTATGCATATATATATATATATATATGTATGCATGTGTGTACATTTGTATGTAAGTACGTATTCTGCATATTCATGTGTTTGTGTGTTCGTATTTGTGTTTGTACGCGAGTGTGTATCTATGTATGTGTGTAATTGTGCATGTAACTCTGTCTCCTTGTGTATGCATGATTTGAGTATTTCTATGTGTATGGGTTTGTGCGACTATGTACGTGTGTCTGTTATATATAGATGCGTGTCTCCATGTGACTTTGTGTATGTGTGAAGTGTGTGTATGTGTATAGGATCATTTGCGTATATGTGTGTGTGTGCTTGTCTGTCGATATTACCTATGTATGAATCTATCTGTTTACTTACATATCCATTACCCCCATATACACACATACGCACATACAAACACATATATACATATATATATACGTCTACATATGCATAACAGCCTGTACCTGTGTATATATAAACTGTGGGTATTGGGGTATGACTATCGTTTACGTATATTTCCTATTTAGGACTAGTGATGTTTCATATATTTATACAGGTTATTGTTCTGTTACTGGTATTCTCAGCAAAAAAAAGTACTCGTGAGAGTTAACTACAGGGTTCACATTTTGGCACAAGGTCACCAAATTCCGTGGCGAGGGTAATTCTATTATATCGACGCAAGTATTTAACTGGTACTAAATTTATTGGCTCCATAAGAATGAAAGGCAGATCGACCTAGGCGCAGTTTGAAAGTGAAAGATGGATATCATCATATATTTAATGTACTGACTATTTAGATAAGTATTATTTAATTACAATTATACCCCCCACACACACACACACAGAGGCGCGCACGTATATATAAATATACAAATTGCGGAATGGCTGTTACGGGAACGTAATCAGTCCGAAACGGGATGTCAGTCAGTGCACAACAGAAACATTTATATACACTCACGCGCACACACACTTACATGCATATATACATATATATACATACATACATATATATATAATATATATATATATATATATATATATATATATGCGTATAATAAGAAATAACCACTAAGTGGACATCCAATATGCTAGAAGATCACTTACGATCTAATCACCCTCATTGTGAGGGCGCGTGGCTTAGTGGTTAGGGCATTTGGCTCATGATCGTAAGGTTGTGAGTTCGATTCCCGGCGACGCGTTGTGTCCTTGAGCAAGACACTTTATTTCACGTTGCTCCAGTCCACTCAGCTGGCAAAAATGAGTTGTACTTGTATTTCAAAGGGTCAGCCTTGTCACTCTCTGTGTCACGCTGATTATCCCCGAGAACTACGTTAAGGGTACACGTGTCTGTGGAATGCTCAGCCATTTGCACGTTAATTTCACGAGCAAGCTGTTCCGTTGATCGTATCAGCTGGGACCCTCGTCGTCGTAACCGGCGGAGTCTTTAAGAAGAATCACCCTCATTATTTAAATATATATATATATATATATATATATATATATATATATATATATATATATATATATATATAGTTATGTATGTATGTATATATCCTTATGTTTCACTTCTTTCAGTCATTAGACTGCACCACGCTAGGGCACCGC
>NC_043004.1:22585477-22650477 GCF_006345805.1 Octopus sinensis
TGTTTAATTAACGTTAATATTTCTCTAAGTTTATAATTTTCACTAATTGCACGTATTTTTAATTATTAACGCGAAACGTTATCTCTGAAATGAATTAGTGTTGCAAGAATGTATGTTAAACATTGTAGAAATAATTCCGTGTCTTTGTTTATATCTGTATATACACATATCTTTATGTGTGCTTACTCACACACACACACATAGTGATAGAGAGTGAGTGAAAGAGAGAGAGAGATAAGTAGAGCGGTAGATAGATAGATAGATAGAGAGATAGATAGATAGATAGATAGATAGATAGATAGATAGATAGATGTAAAAGTACATTCATGCAAATGCAAGTACACGAAAATTTGTGTTTAATATTTGTGTGTGTGAGTGTGTATACATACATACATACATATATATATATATATATATATATATATATATATATATATATATTAATGTCTGTATGTACAGTGGTAATATATATGCGCTTGTACATACATATACATGCTTTTCGTATGTATAACGTATCACCATACGTCAAGAAAATTTTATTGGCTTTGATAAGTAAAAGCAGTTTTTTTCACTAGGTTATGTTTCTAAAAGTAAAAAAAAAAGTATATATTTCTCTGCATACACACACGCACACATTGACATACACCCACACAGTCTCTACGTATACGTGCGGTTATGTGTATGTCTATGCGTGTGCACAATGGTGTCCACGTGTGCGTTTGTGTGTGTGTGTGTGTGCGCGTATTCACACTCGCAAATGGTTTATACTGAGAGTTGCTATGTTTAGAAAAAAAACATAAGAACATTTATAGAAGATACATCAGACATTTGTATTTGTTAGTTGCAACTCCCAAGGTTTGGCAACTGTGTAGGACCTATATATGTGGGTGTTTTCTGTGTGCGTTTTGTGAGTGTGTATTTTGTGTGTGTTTGTGTTAAGTGTGTGGTTTGTGTTTTCTGTATTTGTTATGTGTGTGTATTGAGTGTGTGTATGTGTGTGGCGTATGTGCGTTTTGTGAGTGTGTTTATGTATGTGCGCGTTTACTTTGCGTGTGTATGTGTTATGTATGTTTGCTAATGCATGTGTTTAATTTATTTTTGTTTTATATTCATTTTTATTTTTACAATTACTACAGATCTTGTATAAAATCTGAACATACCCTCATCCCTCGTTTTTTGTTAACCCTCGCATTTCACATACGCCAAACATCTGATCTATTTATCTCTTCCCCTGTACCCAACCTAGTTCTACTGTTAATACTTTCACTCGCACACATCACCATGCGTGAGCGAGTGTGTGTGTGTGTGTGCGTATGTATGTGTATATATATATATGAGTTATATATATATATATATTATATATATATATATATATATATATATGAGTGCATGTAAATATATATAGTTCAGATTTGCAGAAAACAAAAGATGATGAGACGATGAAAGGTGTAGGAAGAAGCAGGTGTATTAGTGTAATGCTCGGGAGAAATGGAAAAATCTCTTTTACATTTCGAGCCTACGCTCTTCAACAGAAAGTATTAAGAGAGAAAAAAAGGGGGGGGGGATGAAAAAAGAGGGAGAGAGAAAAAATGTGTAGAGTTCAACGGTACAACACTGTTGCACAATATATGGATTGACCTTATCCAGTGGTACTCACAGTAAGTTCCTGCAGTGGATCAAGATGCAAAACTCATAGTAACCAAAAGAAAGGGCTAGGTATATAGTCCTATGTAGTTAAATTCCAGTAAGTCCAATTATTAATCATTATTTCGTTAGCATATATATATATATATATATATATATATATATATATGGGATTGAACCTAGAAAGTTACCCTCCTAGACACAAGTCCGGGCAAGGTTGTTTATGGAAGACCAGCAGTCGCCCATGCATACCGGCCTCCCCTCTCCACGCCACCAGTGTTATCCAAGGAAAAAGCAAAGGGGTTGATACAGCTTGGCACCTGTGACGTCGCAACTCATTTCTACAGCTGAGTGAACTGCAGCAACGTGAAATAAAGTGCCTTGCTCAAGAACACAACACAAAGCCCGGTCCGGGATTCGAGCTCACAACCTCACGATCGTGAGCTCGACGCTCTAACCACTGAGCCAAATATAAATAAGCATATTCAATTCATATCTCCTCCCTTTCTGCTTTCTATTATGTGTGTGTGTATGTGAGTATGTGTGTGTGTGCATATATATACTTAAATGTGCACATGTATACACACACACATATATATATATATATATATATATATATATATATATATGTATGATTGTATATATAAGGATGGAGGGTAAATAATATTCCTGAGTCATATAGATTCACGGGGACAGTTACACAGTTTCCGTGACGCGCATATTACCCCAAATTCCCGGAACGTGACGCCGGTCCGTCCCAGGATTATTGATTTCAGCCAGCTGAGTAGACGGGAGCAACATGAAATGAAGTGTTTTGCTCAAGAACACAATGCATCGTCCGGTGAATGAAACGAAACCACAATCCGGCGATCTTAAGTTAAAATTCCGAATCACTAAGCTACGCCCTCTACGTATGCACTTATACGCATTAATATATAGGTTAGCGTATAGTGAGTGCGTGCGAGTGCATCTGTGCGCCTGTGTGTGTATGTGTGCGCGTGTTTATGTGTGTGTGTACGTGTGTGTGCGTATGTGTGTATACGTGTGTGTGTATGTACGTGTATATGTATACGTGTTTGTGGGTGTGCGTGTGTTTGTATGTGAGTGTTTTTCCTTGCGTGTACGTGTGTTTCTGTGTGTGAGCCCTCGTGCACAGACTGTATTGTTTGAACACATTTTCTTTAGAATGAATCAAGGAAGAGTTTTTCGTGTGGTTTCATGTTTAGATATACTTCTCGTCGATCAATCTGTCAGCTTGAATATATTTATGATCTACCTGATATATGAGAGCCTCGTCTCTTCTCACTTGTTTTCATAGAAACATGTACGATGTACAGTTTGACACAACGATAGAAAACTGAGTCACCATTTCAGAAACCACCTGATACACTGTATAGCTCTTTAATTTTGAGAAACCTTGCTCAAGCACGGTGTAACATCTGATTGCAAGTAGTGGGAACTCAGTAAAACCGACTAGTATCTCATTAGATTACATGTAAAAAATGTCTTCTGGTTGCGTAAAAATGGAGTCCTATTCTTATGGAAAGCAGAGTTAATACAGTACAAACCGAGGTAATGTATTGAATTTAGTAACTGATCTTACAACGTAAATACGTGATTCGATCCGACATCATCTTTTTTAATGATAATTGGTAAATAAGGAATTAATATGACAAGGTGTAAAATGTAGGGCTTTAATCTTACATTTAAAGACCAGAGTAAAAAGGTTTTCAAAATGTGGACACTGGAAAGAGATGGGATCAGTTCAACCCCCAAAACAATCATACATGCACAACATACGGGAAATAACATAACTGAGAGCAACTGATGTCGATATAATAGAAAATGCAAATCATTGAACTCATAAGAAATGCAGCGAGAAAGATTTCCAAAAAGCAATGAAATCAGGCAATAAAAGTATGATTGCTGAATAATAATAATATAATAATAATAATAATAATAATAATAATAATAATAATAATAATAGGCAAAAAAATCTCTCTAATGCAAATACCCAAAGGGAGCTAATGGTGCCGATGTTGACAAAACCCTTAGCCATCAATGGTTGCTGTCTTCTGAATTAAAATCAGAAACAGAAGGTTTTATCATAGCAGCCCAAGATCAATGCCTACCTACAAGGAACTACCAGGCCAACATATTAAAGGGTAGTAGCCCAACACGTCGTGTCTGTCAACAACAACTATTGACCCTGTTGTCTCCAAGTGCAGTCTTCTAGCACCTACAGAGTATCTGAACAGGCATGATCGAGCTACACAATATATTCACTGGTTAATTTGCAAAATCCTGGATCTGTCCCATGATAAAAACTGGTGGGAACACAAATCACCTACAGTGCTTGAAAATGATCACATCTTACTCCTCTGGAACTTCACCATTCAAACTGACAGAAAGATAGATATGAATAGGCCAGACATTATATTGAAAGACTTCAGACAGAAATCATGCCTCCTCATTGATATGATTGTCCTAGTCGACATAAAGTGTCTGTCAAGACCTAGCAAAAACTTAGCAAGTATAAAGATCCTGTAATAGAAACTGGCAAAATGTGGAACACCAAGACTAAAGCAATTGTCAAAGGTGCCCAAGGAATGATAACAAAATGGGCTGATTGCTACCTAGCTCATATACCAGGAAACCCCAAAATGGCAGAAATTGAAAAGATAGACAGTACGTAAAATACTGTCTATGTAATCTCAAATTTTAAAACGAACTTATAATTTTTTTGTTTTCTTTAACATTCTCTAGAACAACATTATGTGCAAAACCAAATATATGACACCTTAGGCATAACACCAACATGAACTTCTAACTTGTTGTCTCTTGAAGTCTCTGGGGGAGACTTGGAACCAACTTGTACAAATACAAAACAAAAGTCAAACATATAATAATAATAATAATAATAATAATAATAATAATAATAATAATAATAATAATAATAATTTATAGGCGCAGGAGTGGCTGTGTGGTAAGTAGCTTGCTAACCAACCACATGGTTCCGGGTTCAGTTCCACTGCGTGACATCTTGGGCAAATGTCTTCTGCTATAGCCCCGGGCCGACCAATGCCTTGTGAGTGGATTTGGTAGACGGAAACTGAAAGAAGCCTGTCGTATATATGTATATATATATATATATATATATATGTGTGTGTATGTGTTTGTGTGTCTGTGTTTGTCCCCCAAGCATTGATTGACAACCGATGCTGGTGTGTTTACGTCCCCGTCACTTAGCGGTTCGGCAAAAAGAGACCGATAGAATAAGTACTGGGCTTACAAAGAATAAGTCCCGGGGTCGACTAAAAGGTGGTGCTCCAGCATGGCCGCAGTCAAATGACTGAAACAAGTAAAAGAGTAAAAGAGTAAGAGTAATAAGGGCACTCACCGAGTGCAAACCTCCGTCAAGGCAACAGTCCTCTCAATGATTAGCCAGGGATGACTATTAAATGAGAATAGCTGAAGTAAACTCGACTGTTCTGACAAACGAGAATACTAAAAATGAACCCAACGATTCTCAAAAATTAATTAAAAAAACAAGAAAAATAATCTAGAATCCTTGTCCGGTACCGGATCGATCCCCAAATCTAATCAGTTCGTGCCAGTCACCAGGCCAAACATCCCTGAACGTTTCATCCGAATCCATTCTGCGGTTCTTGAGATATTTTGTCCACGAACAAACAAGTAAACATACAAATATAGCTGGTGTCAGCCCATTTACCTCATTCAATAGATGATGACACAGGCTGTGCCGTCGCATGACCACTGCTTTGGGGATGAGACACATAACAGGGTAAATGTGTGTATATACATACATACATTTATATATATATATATATATATATATATATATATATATACTCATACACATGCACGCATATACATTTAAATACACACATATAGATTTGTATGTATGTATTTATATATGTGTGAGTGTGTGTATGAAAGAATTTAAGATATGCTATAGAATGTTTTTCATCAATGAAACCTAAAATAAAAATCTATGTAAAAAGCCGTATCTATTAATGACATATAAATGTGTAAATAATAGTGACCTCATTCAGGCATATATGCATGTAATATATGTGTATGTAGCATATAGGTGTATGTATATACTCTAAAACATACCCGTAAGTGTTCAAGGCCTGTGTAAGTGATAGCTTTGTGCTTCTGAGGAATTTTCTGTTTATGTTTATGGTACCGGTATTATTTTCTTTAGATATATGTGCGTGTCAAATATATAAGAATGGAAATTAAACGTCGTTAAATTAACATACACAGGTTTCGAGTAACGTGTTAGGACTAGTTGAAATGGAGTAGGATTTTGTCACAATTAATATTCAAGCCTCCCTGTGGTATTGAAGAACGCAAGTATCATATCAGAAATCTAGCATGATCTGGTAAATACAAATCTTAAATAGGTCTGTGTATAGTACCGCTCCACATCTTTTATTAATCAAAAATTGTTTTATTTACTAGTATCTATTTCCCTCAAAATTTTATCTATTCCAAGCTGTGTGGTGCAGTTTTGATAACTATAGGTTGGACTTAAATTTTCCTGTCTCTGTATAGTCTTATTCGATCAAATATGGGATCGATTAATATGCGTAATTACCGCAGCGCAGAATTTTGAAACTTAGCAAACTATCTGATTGTTCACTAGACAATATAGTTGCTAAGTTTTATCTCTACAGAGTGATTATATTAAAATATATATACTCCAGCACATATATCAGTATGCATGTATTAGACCGCTTTCAATCTAAATGGACCCAGGTTCAGTCTCACTGCGTGGCATATCTGGCATGTGATTTTTACTGCAGCCCCAGCCGACCAAAGCCAGACGGAAACTAAAAGAAACCCGTCCTATTTATACATAGGCCATAATTCGCTTTACCCACTATGATACTAATAAAGAAATGGATAAAGTAGCTTATGGCCATCCATGTATGTATGTATGTATGTCAGGTCACTTTCGAGGGCTACTGGTAATATGTAACCCAGTACAACCTATTGCATGGTCGGGTCGTCGGCGACTAAACCGGTAACGCAACCAAGCTTGGTGAGGAGGGTGTTTATTGGACACCCTGCGGGATGAAAAACAAAACCCATCAAAGGGCGGAGGAACTCTTGAGAGTCAACGGCCATCCAATAAATGCCTTAAGGCTGTATCATGCGCGGGGACATAGAAATAATCGGACTGAATACCCGATCGCGCTGTTAAACCATTGGGAGTGAAGGACTCCCAGCCTTTGTTAGGGCAATTTTCTAGGAGAACGTAACTCAGGTAACTGGGATAACTCCGACATAAAACCTGCGGCTCAGTGGTTACCGATGATGTTGACTTGTTCTTCTTTTCGGATTATGGCTGCTGTTGCTTAGTGAGTGGGATTGACTCAGTGCACAGCCTTTCCTCACTTTAAAAAAAAACTTCTTGCACAGGCATTGCACTATAACAACATTGATTAAGCTTCCTACAATGGCCATACTCGATAACGAGGGGTAGCCACCATATGTGTGTATATAGATAGATAGATAGATAGATAGATAGATAGATAGATAGATAGATAGATAGATAGATAGATAGATAGATAGATAGATAGATAGATAGATAGACAAACGTTTATCTGTGCGTGACGTGTATGCGTACGTACTTTTATAGATGCATGGGTTGCTATACATATGTGTATTTGAAACATGTATATGCGTGTACTTTAGAATTTTTTATCAATCGCAAATATTCTCTTGGTTGAAAAAAAGAATGCCTTGCCTATAAAATTGTGGACCAGCAGAAAAAATTGCTGGCATGTGTTGTAATTTTTTTTAATAAACTGAACCTGTAAAAGTAAAGGTTAAAAAGAATTGAAGCTTAAAATTTCTGTAGCTGTAGTTAGAATTTAAAATAAGTTGCTTTTAGATTCATTCATACGTAAAAGCATAACGCAACTTTATATTATCTTTGTGAAATTCATTTTACATAGAACTTCCCCATTCTAACACTTAGTAAAATAAAATATGGTACATAACTGGGGAACGATAAAATACACATATATGAAGGAGACGTAGCCTGTCTCTGAAAAGTTAAACATGCTCAGCTTCATTCTTCTCGTACTTTCTAAATATAGCTGAGCTGATATTGAGAAATATAAGCCGGTACATCTAAATTTGCCCTGTAACAGCAGGATTCTGTCAGTTCAGAAATAATGAGAGCTGAATGTTATGGCGATTTTAGCGAGCTGTACCTTCCCTTTACTAAAAAGTGAAATTTTTTTTTCGCTGCAGAAAAGGGATTAAGAATTTATGCCCGTGAATCTCTGGAACCCCAACATATGACTCCCACCTCAACATTTATGTTTTCTATAGAGTATGACCAACCAAGCCAAAAGTGAAAAATATTTAATTTCTTTTTCTGAGACTCAGCGTAGTTGGAAGTGTGAAAGAAAATGGCCACTTTAAATTGTAAGCATATTACTAACATGTTACCCAAGCATACACTCGTTTACTCTTTAATTATTCTTCATGCGAAATCCTCTTAAAAACAGCATTTAAATACTAATTCCATCTTCAGTTGTAATAATTTTTAAGCTGCTACTTCTTATCTAGTACTTTTCCACGTTCATTTAATTATGATTATAATCACTCCTGTGCATACCTTTTCCTGCTAGTGTGTATGTGTTTATATATAGTTGAGGTGTGTTCTGTTAAGAACGTATAAGAGTACAAATACAGCTCGTTCACCCTTAGAATTCCCAAATAGCCGGTAGTATCCTTATTCTTATGGTATGCTACCGATTCTAGTCTTAGGTATTCCTCGTGTGTGAAAGTAAAAATTAAAAAGTAAAAGAGGCTAAAGGAAACGTAAGTACGGTTAGGCAGCTTTGTAATCTTGACATTAAATCCTGTATATACGAGGATCTGTGTGTATCGAAACTTTTGTAGCGATTAAAAAGCTGCCTAACCGTACTTACTCTTCCTTTTGACTCTTTTACTGTTTACACACACACACATAGATAGATAGATAGATAGATAGATAGATAGATAGATAGATAGATAGATAGATAGATAGATAGATAGATAGATAGAAAAGTTAAATTTAAAATTAAAAGTTAAGGTTTAGAAAGGAGGCATTAAGAACAGTAGAATAACCCGCTTTATTTGATAACAAGTTGATCTAGCAAGCGAGGCATTATATCAGTGAGTGGGGCCGGTGCGCATTGATGTCGTCGAGAGGTAGGCCCCGAAACGGCACGCATTCTCTCCAGATAACCCCTTACACTTGCTGGCTTCCAGTATGCGGAGTTCTCGAATGTTAGCCCTTGCATGTGCAAATTGTTTGCTAAACAGTCACACACACACACATATATATATATATATATATATATAAATATATATTTATATGTGTCTGTATATATATATGTGTCTGTATATATATATATATATATATTATATATATATATATATATATATATATATATATATATATATATGTCTGCATCAATTAATGTAAACCAAGTTGCACTTGTTGCATCAGAGTTTTGAGAAAAAGCCTAAAAAATTACCAGAGACCTGTCACAACCAGCTGTTAGATAACCATTGATTTTCTTTTTTGTCCAGCATGCCTTCCATAGAAAACCCCTCTCCTTAACAAGCAGGCTGGGTAGGGTTGCTGATTTAATCGCATACCGTTCGACCTCGTGGCAGGTTTTACTGGATGCATGTTATAAGTAGCACTGAGAGTGACCGTTTTGCTTACGGAATGGTATTGGTGCTGTGCAAGGCTTTTCCTCAATTTAAAAGCTCCTGGAACAGTATCCACTTACTTTTAACTCCTTCATTATGCGTTATTTAATAAGGTTGGACGCAGCTGAAGAAGGTAAAATACTCAATAAAATATTCCATGATGGAATATTTGAGGAGGTGCTAGAAAGTTCCAGGCTTTGGCTAATTGAAGATACAGGAACATCATTTAATTATGATTCTATTCAACCTATTTCCCTCTTATTGCTGCTTCCTTCATTTTTTTTAAAACCCTGTAAAAGAACTCGGTAGGTTGAACTTCCAGCCAGGCCTTTCGCGATATCCTTAAAACCAGGCATTCTTTAGCACCCTGCCGTAGGCATGTGTCAGCGTGGGTGGTAACATTCTGAATAACAGCAGCCATATCTCTGTAAAATATCGCTGTCATATCTCTGTAAAAGGCTGCTTATCCCTAGCACGTCTGTAAAGTTACATATATCTGCTGCTTGAACAGAACAATCAAGGGATAGAAACTGTGTTGCAGTGAATACACACATTACACACACACACACACACAAACACACACACACACACACACACACATATGGATGGATAGATAGATAGATAGATGGATATGTGTACGCGTGCGTGTATTTAGGTTTATATGTATTTCTGCATGTATAAATATAAGGCAAGTTTATCGCCGAGGCTCAGCGAATATGTTCTTCAATAAGCTGAACTGTGTGACAGCGGTCATAATTGTTTGAAGTGCTTAAAGAGCCTTTGTATTTGAGTGGGTCTGCTCGTGAATTGAAAACCCGATGGAAATCTCAACTTGCCGGAAGCTTATCTCTTACCCCAATGCCCAACCTGTGTAATATACATTTACTTTTCATATTCACACTATGTTGAAAATATATGAAGAACGTGTATGAGCGATTTTAAGGACGTAGTATATCACCAGTACTTAGCTGACGACCAACGAGAGATTGAAATTAAATAAATCTTGGTGGAGGTGATTCTTTTACCCAGTTACATTTAACTCTGCACGCCCTCACACTCACGCGTAGATATACATATATGAATGAATATCTATATACAGATACACATATGTGTATATATAAATATGTTCAAATATACATATACGCGCATATATATGCATGTATAAATGAATTTATATGTATATATGCACACATGTAGACGTATATATAATTTAATATATATATATATATTATATATATATATATATATACATACGCATACATATATGTATATATATATATATAATATATATATATATTATATTATATATTATATATATATATACATACGCATACATATATGTATATATATATATATATATATATATATATATATATATATATATATATATATATCCATATAATATTCACGAAATGTGTATGTGTGTGTATTTAAATTCGATGCTACATGCATTATCCCACCCCCTACACAATTCAGGATCGCAGCACATAATTTCTCTAAAGTTATCCCATAACAAATCAAAGGAGAAAAAGATCCTATCGCCTTCAAACGAAACCTGGACGACACCTGGCGCTGTTCAGTTAGACTTGGCCTGGGGCAATCTTTGGCCGAAATATATCCAAGTTATCTAAGTAATATAAGCAATATATATATATATATATATATATATATATATATATACGCACTCACGCACACACACATACACACACACAAACACTTATAACTATTTGAGTCATATGTCAGTAGCCATACTGAACCATCGCATGACTCTTAAATCTTCGTTCAGCAAATGATAAATGACGAAATATTATGTTGCCGCCTCATTTTGTGTCTCTTGCCGTGATGTAACTTTGTCCCGTATTGTGCACAGTACCGTGTCCAATTATATGATTACACGTCAAATTTATTAACAATTACTTCTCACGTTTTATATCTTACGGAACACCATTGGAGGATTCCGGAACATTCTATCCCAGACCGTTAAATTATATTGTTCTCATTCCTAAAGAAGTGAGTTGGCTTTTAGATCTGTAAAATGGCTTCCCCTTTAAAAAAGTTTCAAGTTTTGAATGCGAAATTTATAGACCAGCCATCCCGAAATCTCGAAATAGCATTGTATTTATTTCACCTTTTTGTTCCCATAGAAAGGGTTTTAGATCTTTTACTCTGCCCTAGTAACTCATTTGGAGTAACCATTATCTTTTATTCGTTTCAGTCATTAGTCTGCGGCCATCCTGAGGCACCGCCTTGAGGAATTTTTAGCCGAATGCCTCGACCCCAGTAACTATTTCTCTGTTATGCCTGGTAGCTACCCTACCAGTCTCTTTACCGAACCACTATATTACTGGGACGTAAACACGCCAACACCGTTTGTATGGCAGTGGTGGGGGACAAACATAGACACACAAACACTCACATGACGGGCTTCTTTTAGCTTCCGTCTACTAAATCCGCTTTCAAGGCTCCGGTCTACCCGAAGCTATAGTAGAAGACACATGCTCAAGCTGTGACACAGTAGGACTGAACCTGGAACCATGTGGTTGGGAAACCACGCCTGAGTATAGTATATTTTGTTTTTCATATAGTCCTCCCAGAGTCCTCCACTTTAATACTACACCTCGCATTATTTGGCGATTATACTTGCGAGCGCAGAACAAGCTCTGAATGATCTGAGCATTCATCCCAACAAACTAGGACATATTTTTATATCTTCCTGATATGTGAATGAAAAATCGTATTGTTACTTATTACAATTTTCACGTCCTACGTCATCTTATTGTGGTGCTGTGATTCCATCTGGACCTGTGTAGTTACTATGTTGATCAATATTAGAGAATAGATTACGTAACACTTGAAACTTGCCTGGTTGATTTTCATATTCTTTTCATCAATCCTTTTATATACTGCCATGAATTCTTTCTCTAAATACATTCGAACACGCACGCACACGCACGCCCACGCACGCACAAATACATGTATATTCGATCAAACCAATCTATAGGTAAATACGAAATACAACTCCTTAGTCAATGAATATGTAAGCAACATCATGCAAATCTACCTCCAATCACGCTATGCCATATGTATAGAAAAGAGAGATCACAATAGATAATGTTGTCTTAGAGATACAACAAGATGGGATGGTCACGACTGGGATGTCTTTATAGGTTTACTTGTTTAGGGATGGCTATGTAGTAAACATCAACAATATTTCTTTCCTGCTTCTCATTGTATATAAACTTTACTGTTCTGTGCTGCTATTTTATACTACATTCTATCTTACAATTCTATACTGCCATTCAATCTGTTCTTCGTATATTTCTTTTTTCTCCAATATAATTCGTGACTATTTGCATTTTCACCAAATCCACCAAATTCCAATAAAATCTCGAAGAAATCAGGAAACATCTTGAAATAAGAAATTAAAATATTAAAACTAAAATAAAGAGAAATATCGAAAAAGTATTTGATGACTGCAGATATTAAAAACAAATATTTTGTCCAATGTATATAAGTGTATATAGCTATATTGACGTCTGAGTATACACATGTATGTTAATGTATGCTATATACATAAAGGTGGGACATGTATACACATGTGCCTAGAAATATACAATATATATTTGTCCACACATGCGCACAATCACGTGATACCTGTAAATATCTCATTATGCATGTTTATTTTAAAGACACATGTATACACATTCTATCTCTATCACATGCACATGCGCACACAACCGAACACATATACACATGCTTGTTCTTCTAAACCATTATGCAAATACGCTCAGAAACATTCATTTTAATTACGATTAACTTAAATAAGAACGGGTATGAAATTTTGCATCATAATATTTTTACAAAGATGTTTAAATGTTACATATGTTACGTTATGGGGATATGGTGGTCAGTAAATACGCATCAGATAATCTCTGATAGCACTTCAAATCAATACTTTATAACAAGACTGATACAAAATATCAATAAATACTTGGAAACCTTAGTGAGATGTATTAGGGATAAATCACAGAAATGTAGTCTGAGTGACAATATTAGTGATATCTGTAAATAACTGTTAAATGTAACTGTGCTTACATATATACAAGCGCAGGCATGACTGTATGATAACAAGTTTGCTTCGCAACCTCATGGATCGAATTCAGCCTCATTGAAAGACATTCTTCATGAGTAACAAATTATGTTTACATATGTTCACATGCTACATGTGACTCTCATGCTTCCGATTTTAACTCATTGGAAGTGTTATTATATACATTATTTTGTCTTGCTATAAAAGATGGGCTACAGCAAATATTCTGCTCAATGCCACAGCTTTTCTTGTCAGTTGTTTGACCGTAACCAGTTGAGCATGTCCCTTGGTGGTTGACGATATGTGCATCTCTGATCACGAGGAGAAATAGTGGGGAAATATCATAGCCTTGTGTTGAATAATAATTCAGTACAATTATATATGTAAAAATCAATGCAGATAAAGAAAAGTAACCCATGAAATCATCACAGCAACATGGTTACACCAAATATTCAACTCCACCTGTTTTAGACACTGAATTATGTCTAGACACTAGGAATAGCAAGCTACGAATCCTCTATTCGCATTATCCTAAACCATGTGTTGGGAGGATTTCTTTAAGGGTTGAATAATTCATCCCAGGAAACATGGGTGTTTCGTTCGACATCTTTAAACAATCCTTATTCAAAGACTTTTTGAGCGGGGTGGGCTGCACGACCCGGAGAAAATTCTAACTGGGCCCCACCTGCGAGCTTATGCGCTGCTTATCTTGATATGAGATCGGCACGACAAACATATAGTTGTGATGCATGTGCCTGGTGTACCCTTATCAGACGGGTACTGGGCTTCGTATATTTTACACCGGTGCTACTGTGATTGCATGCACAACTCTCTCGCTCAATAATAATAATAATAATAATAATAATAATAATAATAATAATAATAATAATAATATAATAATAATAATAATTATAATTATTATTATTATTATTATTATTATTATTATTATTGTTATTATTATTATTACTACTACTACTACTATTATTATCATTATCATTATTATTTCATTTATTTGCCCCCCTCCAGGGTGAATGATGAGGGATACAATACAAATATTTACATATAATTAAATGATAAAATAATTGAATAACAAGAAAATCAATGTAAGTATACACGGTATACATTGAAAAGGAACGGAAATATACATAGTATTTAAAGAAACGGCAGGGAGATGGTAATGATGTAGCTTTCCTGATACAGGCTGACCTTTAGCAATAAGCGAGGAATGCAACAGTCCGAGATATCCCTGGACACCAATAGCAAGTGCGTGTTCGACTTACAGGCCTTCACTTAGAAAGGTACCATCCACTCTTGCCATTTTCGCAACTTTCACCCAACTTTCATTAAACTCACTCGAGGAGAGCATTTTACTCTCCACCTTCAATTTCCTTTTCAAGTGAAACTTGTAGAAGTAAATGGGAGCTCTACCGAAGAGTAATGTAGCTGTAGCCATGCTTTTAGCCTTGTCCACAAAACAACCACTTCCGCCACAGTTACCAGGCAAAGAAAAACTGATTTGCCCCCACCGCTGAAGATGAGCAGCACGGCAATGATCAAGATGGATTCGGCCGATAGACGGTTCCGTCACACACATGACAGCAGCTGTTCGACATATCTCCACAAGTCAGCAATGCCCGAATACTGAACGAGTGCGTGCAGTACGGTTTCTTCACTCTGCGCACTGCCCGGACAAGCCACTCTGACAGCGCATACATGCCTTTGGAGTTTATCCCGAACAGATAGTTTTCCCTCAGTAGCATTGCCAGACCAAGAACATCTAGAATCTATTCATGATGTCCTTGGCTTGCAAGTGCTACGGGGGCGGGGGTAGTTAGTAATATTAATAATAATAATAATAAAGTGAAAATCAAATGAGCAGTACACGTGATTTTGGCAAAGATAACTATCTCCAGTTATAACAGAAAGGATGAGATATCTAAGATTGAGTCATACCGAAATGGATATCAACGTTTCAAGGTGTACAATTATATGATTATGCAGTCATTAAAGGGAAACATCTTCAGTAATATGTAGAAATAGTTCTGTCCTTAAATATCGGTATAATAGACTGGAATATCTTATTTGGTTATTGTAGGTAGGTAGGTAGACAGAAAGACCGATAGATAAATAGATAAATAGATAGATACATACATGCATAAGTAGGTAGGTAGGTAGGTAAGTAGGTAGGTAGGTAGATAGATAGATAGATAGATAGATAGATAGATAGATAGATAGATAGATAGATAGATAGATAGATAGATAGATAGATAGACGGACAAGCACCAAGCCGAGCAGACAGATAGACATATGGATAAAGAGATAGATAAGTAGGTAGATAGATAGATAGATAGATAGATAGATAGATAGATAGATAGAGAGATAGATAGATAGATAGAGAGAGAGAGAGAGAGATAGATAGATAGATAGATAGATAGACGGACAAGCACCAAGCCGAGCAGACAGATAGACATATGGATAAAGAGATAGATAGGTAGGTAGATAGATAGATAGATAGATAGATAGATAGATAGATAGATAGATAGATAGATAGATAGATAGATAGATAGATAGATAGATAGATAGATAGATAGATACATCGCTGCGTGTGCTTGTTGTCACTGCTTGGATGGAGCATGTTTATTTACGTCCCCATCTTAAGCAGTTCCATAAAAGAGTGCCGGGAAAGTAAATAGCAGAATTAAAATACGTATTGTTCGATTTCAGTCACTTAATCCCTTCAACACTGTGCCCCAGAATTGCTTCAGTCCATAGTTTGCAACAGATAAAAGAATAAAGGAATAAATGTATGCGCACATGCATATATAATTACATCCTGAATTCCAGTCACGTTTCCTGCCAAAAGAAGAGACATGCAATAAATGGCTGAGACATAGATTGAATGGAAAATAAGAAGTTGCATTTTTATATATAAATCTATAATCTTTTTGAGAAGGTACATACATCGTATGTGTACCCTACTTTAATTTTATGGTTTTAATATTCATACAATTGTCAGATAAAAGCAACTGACTCGTTTATTATATATATATATATAAAGAAATTAAGAGAGAGAGATAGACCTCCAAGGATCGAAGTGCAGGAAGGATATGGCTTCAAATAATCCGTAGAAAATATTTTTAAAAAAAACAACTTTCGGAAACAATAATGGTTCATTGAGGCAGAATGTTGTGTATTTCGTCCGTATCGAAGTACGATAAGATGGAAAAAAATTTATATTTCATGGTAGGCAGCCTGAGTTGCCAGGTATGCAAATATAAATCCAAGTGTTATGGAGTAGATAAAATCCGGGCTATATATGTTTCATAGCGAGCGGAACCTCGAAAGTAAATAAACAAGCAAGGTGTATACTGCAGGCTAGTCTTCAGGCCAACAGTATCTTGATTAAATACAGTTTACTTTATCGTTCAGAATCCCATGTTATCTCATGGAGGATTTGATCACGCATTCTGATCGAATCCTCCGTGTGTTAACATGGGTCTCCTAACGTCTATGTAAGTTCCATTTAATCAAGATACCCTTGGCCTGAAGAGTAGTCTGCTTTATACACCTCGCTTGGATATTTCCCATTTCCAAGGATCCACTCGCAATGAAACAAGTGTAGCTCGGATTTGATCTATTCCATTCTATAACTCTTGGATATATATATATATATATATATATATATACGCATATATAGGATGTAGCTGGAACAAGGAATTTGTGTTCTTGTTTGTCTCCTGTCCTAGCTTGATTTACTCGTTCAACACCACAACCTCGTTTACGCTCACCAGCCCTTCTTGTTTGTGTTCACTGTCCTGTTTGTGTTACATATTCTTACTCTCCGAAAATCACAAGTTTTATTTAATTGGCTTTGCGAGGGCAACTGTCTTATCGAAAGCGTATATTGTTGTTAAATGTTCGAAATACGAGACTAGAGAAACAATCAATAACTGATGAGTGGTCGTTCTTTATGTTTGTTTTGCTTTCCATTTGTGTCTCTCGTTGTTCGAAAAATAATTCGTGTTCCATCTACTCGTACTTCGTACATTTTTGTACACGTTTCATGACGTCCTGTGCCCACATATGCATATATATATATATATATATATATATATATATATATATATAATATATATATATTATATATATATATATATATATATATATATATATATATACATATATATATATAATATATATATATATATATATATATATATATATATATATATATAATATATATATATATATATTATATATATATACATATATATATATATACACTCACATATCATCACTCAAATACTTATAGTCATTTACATTATATTAAAAATGAACATCAATTGTGCTGTCTTGCACTGTTACAAAGCCAAATTGGCGTATAATGGGAAAATACTCCGAAAATAACTTAACCGTGAAAAGGAGGAAACTCTAACCTTTCGATTAGACACATTTTGAGTTTACTTTCCCAACAAAATATACAATATGTTTTTTTTTACAGTAAATGTTTCTATTTTCGCTTTTGTTAAACACAATATTTTAAGCATTTAGAAATATTTTTATGTGAATGTGATTTCAAAGATGTAAGCTGTTTGTACAGTAAGTATTTATATTTTAGCTTTCTTTTGACAGACAATATTTTAATCGTTTTAAAAATTATCTTCATTGCAAAAACAGTTATTGGCATTTTAAAAAGTATTTTGAAGTGAAAATGACCTTAAAGATACGGTAAATATTTCGTAAAAGATCTGTTCATAACTTCGGTGCGAAATAATTTTTTCCACAGGAGTTTTTCGAGTGCATTCAATGAATCTCGCCTCCAAAGATTTGGCTGCAATTCTTAGCACGCCCTGCAACCACGTAACAGATATTTGTGATAAAAGACCCGAAATAACTGTTTCGTGGTAGCAGGACGTGCAAGAGGTAGCAGCCAATTCTTTCCTTTTCTGAGGAAAGGAACCGTTTACACGTGATTTCGATGTCATATTCGTTGGAAGCATGCGAAATAACTTGGAAAAGAGAAAAGCACTCACGAAACAAAACTCTGTTGGTGGAAAACTCTAAGATCCCCACAACACTTTCCACTTTCTTTTTCAGAAGGAAGTGGCTTGCGGTGGGTTTCGAGGTGAGATACGTTGAATGCACTCGAAAAAATCTGTGGAAAAAATAATTTCTTTACGAAATTCTTACCCAAAATCGGGACAGGCACGTGAATAGAAGGATCGATGAAACTGATAAAGCAAGGGCTGGGCGTCTAGCGGAACAGAGGGAAAGAGACCGAAGCAGGAGAGATTAGGAATTGGACACCCGGAGAGCTAGCTTAGCGTCAGGCGAACAAAAGGGAAAGTGACAAAAGCAGGATTCGTCATACATCGGATGCTCGTGTGAACAGAAACGAAATCAAACATGTTTTGTGGAAATCGGAGAACTGGTTAACGAGAAAAGCGTTTTTAGGTACGTTTATATATAGCCAAACCAGCATATAACGGGGAAAATTCTTTGAAAGTAATGTAACATTGAAAAGGTTTGTGTGTCACATAGCTAGCTAGAGGCGATGGATTCTCGGAGCTAATCAACGGCAGCATTCGTCCTATTTATCTGGACTGCAATGTTAACTTGGTGATAACTATTAATATCCAATACCACTGCCGTAGTCTTCTTTAGAGAGAATTAGAAATAATGATATTTCTACCTTTTGAAAACCAGTGGATGTATTCCACTGAATTTAGGTAAATAAACTTTCGAACAGTCAGTCAGCAGCGACACCTTCTGGGTTTCGGTTACTCCACATTGATATGAGTCAAACACCTAGAAACTAGTCTGTGGATGCCAGACCAGCAAGGGGAAGCTGCTGACTTACCCTGTTCGAAGGTTATAATGGACACTGGTTTGTGTGTCACATAGCTAGCTAGAGGCGATGGCCTCTTGGAGCTAATCAACGGCAGCATTCGTCCTATTGTTCTGGACTGCCCTGTTAGCTTGACGATAACTATTAATATATACAAATACATATACATATATATTTATACGTATGTGTGTGTGTGTGTGTGTGTGTGTGTGTGTGTGTGTGTGTGTGTGTGCATGTATGTGTATATGTATGAATGCAAACTGTATACGTGTATACTTGCATTAATGCATATATGCGTACCGAATCATACAGTAGAGACAACTGCCACCGCTACTAATTCAATAAGTAACTTAGTACATTAGGAATGTATATCTTCGACATTAGGGGTGTTAGTTATTCCTTTGTTTCTTTTAGTCATTTTACTGCAGCCATGCTAGAGCACTGCCTTTTGTCGAATAATTCGACCGCAGGACTCATTCATTGTAAGCCTAGAACATAATCTGTCAGTTTCTGTTACCGAACTGGTAAGTTACGGGGACGTAAACACACGAACATCGGTTGTCAAGTGAAGGTAGGCGACAAACACACACACACACACACATATATATATATATATATATATATATATATATAGAAATACGACGGGCTTCTTTCAGTTTCCGTGTACCAGTTGGTCGGCCCGCGGTGGCTATATGTAGGAGATACTTGCCCAAGGTGCCACGCAGTCGGATTGAACCCTGAACCATGTGGTTGGGAAGCACGCTTCTTATCACACAGCCTCTCGCGTGTCTGTGCATGTTTGCTTCATTACTTATACACTTTTATTTATTTATACATTAGTATACATACACAGGCATACATACACATATGCACACACAGAATTCACACACACACACTCACATACATACAAACACGTAAGCATATATGTATGTGGGCATATATATATATATCTTTGTGTGTGCATATATGTATAATATATATGTGTGTCTTGTAGCCTGGGAAGGGTTATATACATCCTTGTTTTACATAATATAGTGACATTAGTTCAGCATGCTTTGCTTAAGGATAATTTGCGTAACTAACTGACTCTTGAAATTAACCAATTAAGATAGGAATGTAGCTGAACTGACTTTGCAGAGCAAAATCCTTTACAACTGCCTATGTGTTTTTCGCACGCCTGTGAGTAGACAACACAAACACACATGTATGTATGTATGTATGTATGTAGGTATGTATGTATGTATGTATGTATGTACGTATGTATATATGCATGTACGTATGCATGGATGTTTATATGTATGTACATATATATGTATGCATGTATGTATGTATGTATGTATGTATTATCCATGTATGTATGTAAGGTTTAAGGACGGCGTAAGGACTCCTATGAAGTCACTTGGAATGGATCCAGACGACATAGAAACCCTTGCTTCGGATCGAGCAGGATGGCGGACAAAACTGTGGAGTGGACGCAAAGCGTTTGCAGAGGCTAGGATAACACATGCAAGGGTTAAAATAGATTTAAGGGAGAATGTTATGATGGAGAAGGTGAATTATAATGATCTTTTGTGTGCACACTTTGTGACCGACCATGCCTTTCAATTGCTGGACTAAAATCTTATTTGCAAACCCATGGAAAACAAACCTCCACCAACTGTTCTGCCTATATGCCTGTGCACACTTTTGAATGCAGTGTTTGCCAGAAGGTTTTCAAATCTAACGGAGGCCTCAAAAGAGATTTTAGGATCCACAAAGATCAGAATTTATCTGCAGCTCTTGGTGGTCCAAATTGGATGTACAATCGATGTAGGGGTCTTTTCAGAAGATTATCTGGCTTAAAAGGCCACATCTGATGCCCTGATGATTCTAAGGCGTAGGTACAGAAGGTGCTCAAAATCTGGATAAGGAGTAGACAACCAGCATGTACGTATGTAAGTGATTATGCATGTATACCCAATCTGTATGTACAAGCCGTCAAGCGGGATTTAATATTCTAATCAAATCGAATTTTATAATACATTTTAATCTCTAAAATATTTCTCGTTATATTTAAACTTCCCTGAAAATGGTAAATGAAATTTAAAGCACTCATACATTTACATATATTCTTGACTATGTTTGTATGACTTTACATGCAAATATGGCAAAATAATATTTTTAATATTGAGCTATAACTGTGGTTCTTAATTGTCGTTTTACAAGGCTACAAACATCTTCATTTATGTCATACTAGTATATAATTGATAAATACTCAATCTGCATTAACAAATTCGGCTTCAGCTCATGCTTCTTACTATTATAAAATCTGTAATTGAAACAGTTTCAATGAAAATTCGTGTATTAATCTCTGCGATCTGACAGAATTGGTAACATTTTAGAGAAGAGGCTTTGAAATATTCATTTCCTGCTCTTGCCTTCTAATCCCGCAGAGATCGACTTGCCATTCATTCTTTCGCGATTGATAAGTTAAGTACTAGTGAAACATTGGGGTCGATGTAATCGACTAGTCCCCTCCACACAAAATTTCAAGCCTTGTGCTTATAGTAGAAAATATTGTCAAGGTTGCGAGCTGGCAGAAACGTTAGCACGGCGGGCGAAATGCCTAGCTGTATTACGTCTGCCGTTACGTTCTGAGTTCAAATTCCGCCGAGGTTGACTTTGCCTTTCATCTTTTCGGGGTCGATGAATTAAGTACCAGTTACGCACTGGGGTCGATGTAATCCACTTAATCCGTTGTCTGTCCTTGTTTGTCCCTCTGTGTTTAGCCCCTTGCGAGTAGTAAAAAAATAGGTATTCACCGATCATTTTGTTCTGAGTTCAAATTCCGCCAAGGTAAACTTTGCCTCGCATCCTTTCGGATGTGAAACACTGGAGTCGATGTAATCGAATATTCCCCTCACTGTTTTTTCCTCACATTTTCAACTGATATGGTATACTATGCCGACAAAATAAGTCTTTTTTCAACCTTCTCTTTCATGCTTGCATGTTGAATGCCAGAATCTTCACTTATTCTTTCGGTATTTATAGTTTTGTTTCTGCTCAAGTTCTTTTACACTTGTTTCAATATCTAACACAACTGATTTTGAGGTTATCAATTTCCCTTTATTGAAGATGGCCTTGGCGCATCTGATGTCATCGCGGAATGCTTTCACAAGACGTAATAGAAAAGGCCTTGAATCCCATCATTGTCTTTGTCATAAAGTTATAAGTAATCCATATAAAATACATGGTTTATTTTCTTGATGTCAATTTTATAACCATACCCTGTTATGTAAAGTTCACATGTAAAAGTCATAGCGCTTAGCAAAAAAAAAATAGATGTAAATTTTACTGCATTGGCAAATTCCACATTTGATGATAATATTGTTTGAAGTTAGTACTCCACGAAAAAGATATAAGTGGAGATTAACTTTCCACACTGACATGGTATGCTTCAGAATTTCTGAAATTACAGAAGGAATTTTGAAGATGTTCAGCGATTTCAGAAATACGGTATGTCGGTAGGCCTTTTCGTAATGAATCCATGCAGGAGTGAAATTTCTGAGCTTGTTATGACAGTTCTCAATGCTCATGTGATTAATTAAGAGTTGATCTTTGCATCTATATAAGCTTCCTTGGCGCCCTTTTTGTTCAATATGTAAAATATTGTTCTCTTGCGTAAATACATGTTTTCGCCCTAAGAAAAGATGTTAAAATTTTATAAGCGGTGGATAATCAAGTTATGAGCTGATAGTTGTTTGGAACCTTGGTTACATTATTCTTTCGGAGTTGGCAAGTAATAACATTTGCAAGCCAGTTAGGTGTTTTCTCAGGGTTTCTCATAATTGTATTGAACAGCCGAAGTAAATTTCTGTGCACACATAGGACCGATGGGAACTAGAAATTTGGCTTACTATATTTGTGAGTGTCCGTCTAATCCAGTCTCAGTTTTCATTGTATGTCTTCTTATCGCTTCATTTGTTATTAAAGGAAGTGCTTAACTCTCCCCGCACCAGTAAATTTGTTAAAAGATAGGTTACTGTGGAATGAATAAATGGTTGGAGTAAATGCTCCTACTCTAAGCATGCACCTGTAGATTGGAGGACAAGAGTTGGACGAGGGATCGTGTCTTTGGTGGCCGGTGTATTCGTGGGGATGCCTCGATTTGCTGTAGTTGGAGTTTCTCCTCTATCAAGAGGACTGCATTGTTCATGTTATTACATACTTTGGATACAATTATACTTTTATCCTATTTCACCGTATTTTCTATTTTTGTCCTCATCTTTTATAATCACCCCACACACACATACAAAATGATTGTACTCTGTCCCTGTTATGTCCTGCCTCATCTGTGCCTCTGTAGCTCATAAAAGATCATCATCGTTATTATCATAATCATGATTGTAATAATTACGGAAAGAAAGATTCCTCAATAGTTGAGGTGCATTTATTAGTAATCAATGGCCGATTTATTTTTTGCTATTCAATTTCACACAGCGCGCACTTATTTAGTTACGTTTGAGATAAATCAATTAAAACATTGTACCTTTATTGAGGGCATGCGGCGTATAAATTTCACCAGCAACTTAAGAAAGAAAAAAACAGCAACTGATTCCGCATAACTACACAGACAGTGATAGACATGAGCGAATAAGTGTGTGTATGTCTGCACATTTTTCATATGTTCACACACTGAGATTATCTATGTATAAATATAACTCTAAGCCTGGCAGCTACAATTAACTACTGACTAGTGAAGTATATTTTTTTAACCTCTCCCTAAAGGTCTCATTGTAACAATCTGTCTGCCCGACATAGACAAATTGTCATCTAGCCAAACACTGAGTGCACGAAAACAGCAGTGAGTTTGTAATCTTACACATTTCAGGAATATAAATACATCGGTGTCTACACACGTCTTGTATAAGGCGTGACATGAATGTGTACCATACCACGAAACATAACAATATATATATGAGAATGCATACATATATACTAATATACATATAAATAAATAATTAAGTATATATATTATGTGTGTATAGATGCAAAAACGCACCGGACTGGTTGCTACAATTAGTAGTATATTTATATTTATGCTCACAATTTCATAATCTTAAGAGTGTTAATCGTGGGTGTGTATCATTAAATTACAATGTATATATTATCATAACAATATGCATATTCTTAAATACCGCTGGATTTTGAACGCAGCCTAAAATCTTGTAGAACATATGGAAGAACATATGCTAATTTACATATGTATATAATATTATAGACTATATTTTCGTTCATTGTTTTAATTTATTTTTTTGACACGGAAATTCAATTGTGAAACTTAATTAGAAAGAATGTTGCAATATTTGCTAATATACTTAATATATTAATATTTTTGGTAGATTATTTCAAGTTTTTGAATATTTGTTGCATTTTTAAATTTTTTATGTAAGCGTGATTATTCATTTCCTCAAAATGATAGCAATTCTTTGTTTCACTTTTAAAGATGCGCTGTTGGTTTTCTTTGAAAACTTATAAATCGTTGACGTATAAATCTGCTTAGTATGACTGGAGGCTAAACAATAACAGCGTATATACAATGTCTTTGAAAGTTCTAGACCATATCAAGGGTTCAGCAGCTTTGCTAAGTTAAGGAATAGGACATTCATGGGCTTGTAGCTCAGTCTCATTCTTCTGGAAAATTTGAAGTCAACATCTGTCAATTTGTATTTTCTTTACAGTGTATTCTTATTCATTAGGTAGACAAAGCTACTTGAGTATTGAATGTGTTAGCTGTAGATACAACACTGGTTATCAAGACACAGTTTCAACAAATTAAGGATCCAGTTTGGACCACGCCCGCCTGCTCAAAAGATTCTCAGTAGCTGCGAATATCATACCTCCTCACAGCGTCTGATTACGTCTCATTTGTCACCGCACATGTATAACGGTAAAGTCTGTACCAAACAGATAAGACAAATCGAAGAAAAACTTAGGCTCTGTTAGGTTATTTATTCTCTACAAAGCTGCAGTAGACCCCAACCATAACAAAAATAAATGCTCGGGTGTGGGGCGTTTCTACTATTATAGACACAGATATTGTAGATTACATTTTAGGAAAGGTTATTCTTCTGACTGGCACAACTTAATGCTACAACTATCGCACAACATTTGTTCTATTTGCCCTTTTTACTAAATTTCTTCTTTAAGGATGCAGCCTGAGTGTGGTGTGCTGGAAGGGATGCTGATGCAGTTCCTGTTTACATGAAAGAGAAAGAGGGAAATGATGCGAAGTTGCCCTAAGTAGCTGAACAGTACTTTATCGAATACGAAGGGAAGAAAAACTGAATTGCTTTCAGATAGATTTGAATTTCGAACGAGGAGTCTAGAAGAGATTCCACGAGACACCTGATACTGTAACGATTCTGCTACTTCATCCAAAATCCTACTCTAGTCAAACCCTGAATGTTTCATCAGCAGAACTTTTACTTTCTAGAATGTTTCTTACAAATAGCAAATGCGAGATATTTTGAGTTGAACACTACCTAATCTATTTCATTTACATTCGAAAGGCTTCAAAGGTCATGAGTATAGCTTTCTCCCCGTTACACTCTGAGTAGATAATATATTTATAGACACAGCATAACAAAATTTACCATGTCGGTCCATTGCCTTGCTCAAGGCGATAATTACATCTCAAAAATTTACTCTTCGTACATCGCTTGTGTGATACGTTTATACGCTAAGTAAATTATATTTGTACATATTTATTTATTTGTGCATATTTATATTCATCTTTCTTCCACTTTACTGATCAATAGCAAACAGTAGTAAAAAGTAAACCCAAAGAATAATATGCAATGCCTGATGTTATGATTGGTTTCGAAATATCTACAAAATATATCATATTTACTATATTAACATTATGTATAAAAGGGGATATGTTTATGATTGTTAACAGATAACCATCAACAGATAAGAAAACATTCTTGCTGTACTCAGTACATAGTGAAGGTGATTATTTAATGTATAGTGTCCTCCTCAGGTGTCTTCAATCAATTTCAGTGAGCGTCCACAGGTGAATGTTGACATCAACCACCTCCATGAAAAGCTCACATAACCTATGCCCTCCTACTTAAAATAGAGTAGGAGGTACATAAGATGCGTAAAATTTCAGATATTTAGGTGAAAATTGTAGCTTGGAACACATATGTATATATTCACTGTTTGCGCGCGTTTGTCTGTACATGGTTTGGTAAGCCTATGTGTAATATTTTGAGAAATATATAAATGTGTTTGTTTATTTTCATACATAATGTACACAAAACATAGTTACCAACAACTTTTTCATTTTAAAATACTCCATATCAAAATTTTTTAGAATATCTTAAACTTCTTTTGAGTTTTCTCATATAGAATGCAACCACTCCTAAGAAGATATTGCAATTAACATTTTCTGTTGAGATTTTCTTTTAAATCTGCGAACAGAAAAAATCGTTGTTTGTATAATGGCCTAAAGATATGTACTGTTTAAGAAGTTTTGTAATCAATACGTTGGCGTATAAATTGAATATGTTTGAGAAATCTTACCTAGGGACAATACAATGTTACATCTTTTATTCTAATTGGCATCAAGTATTTATAGGAATCCAGGTGTAATTTTGTAAGAGTCTCTTTTATCTTTTGGCGTGATAATGGGTGCGTATAAATTCTCGCGTATATATCCAGAGCATGGGTGAAACTTTATGAAAATCGTTTCGCAAACACTAGTTCCAAAATTCTATGCCCCTGTATGACATCTTAGAGGATGCCCTTTATTGTACTCTCTTGTCGATCCTAACCTTGAGAGGAAACCTGATTAGATTGAAACTAAGTGCAATCTGTTGGTAAGATTGCAACCGTTATTCAAAAGTTCCATCTTTGTCTCGTATTCCGTATCGCTGTACAACATGGGAATTACATTCCGTACACAAGTGTGTTTGGAATAGACAATCGCTCTGACACTAATTCAATGAGGAGGTAGTTCTTTTGATCCTACAGCAGTATTTTCATTGTCGAAAACATGTACCTTTTTTTTTTTCATATGACATTAAGTAAATTTGATATGACGCTTGCAGTTTTCCTTTGTTAACTTCCATAGCGAAATCTAATCCCGCAATTTCAAGTGTATAAATTGTTCTTTATAAAACAACAGTTACCTTTCAATTGCCAGGTTTATTGACTGTCAGTCATAGCAAACCTGGAAAAAATAAGACTTTATCCTTTTGGATATATATATATATATATGGACACACACACACACACACATATATATATATATATATGTGTGTTTGTGTGTGTGTGAGTGTGTGTGTATATATGTGTGTGTGCATATGTATATATGTGTGCGTCTGTGTGTATAATAAATGTATGTTGAAATTCCCCGTCGGAGACGAACTGTTTATTGTGAAGAAATGTTTGCGGTGTAAATAAGCTCTCTCCCTTCATCAAATCGACGATAGCTGAACAGGTACAGGATGTAACATACGTCAGGTACGAAAGTGATAATAGCAGAGCAGCGTGAAATGAGGTGTTTTGCTCAAAAACGCAACACAGCTAGGAATTGAAATCACGATCTTGCGGTCGTGAGTACAATACCCTAAACTCTGAATCTCACACATACAAACAGACAGACAAAGACACACACACACACACACTCACACACACACACATACACACACACACACACACATACTATCGTAACCTAAACAGTCTTAACCTCAACGTCTGCCATCGTTTGATGAATACGCACAATTATGAGAAAAAATACATGTATAATGTAAGTATTCATACTCCTTTCTGCATCACCAGGTAACCTTACGTGGGCATCCTGTATACTTTCACCTCACATGCTGGAAATAGTAACCAAATTTCTTTAAATAAAATACTACCATGTTAATTAACAAAGAAATAGATTCTATACAACCTTACAAAAAATATGCTAGATGGTCACGGATGATCAGTGTTGACTCGGGGCTAAACAATTATAACACAATGGGATGTCCTAATATATAATTTTTTCATGCAGTAGAACAAATTCCCAACGTCACATCATGTCACAGACGGTACCACCATGATTATATCTGATTGAATTCTGGGTACCTCTTAACATTTATTTCCGTCAAATGCCGTTAGACTGAATTACAATGTTAACAAGATAATTAGATTGTCGATAGACTATATCAATGCGTCAGTGTTCTTGTAAAATTATTCCAGCATTGTGCACTATAGTCAAGCCAAAGAAAGTTACTCTTTGTAATTTGAATCAGTAAAAATAGTAAAGAAATCTAAGACCGCTATCACCCTACAGAACAATCTAGACCTAGAACTATTGTTTTTACAAAAGATAAAGCATTTCAATGAACAGAATGGAAAGGTCGAAAGATCACACATAAAAGGTTATGGACCTTATTTTAATCATATTTTCTAACTACGCCTCAAAATACTTTCCATCCCAATAATCTGTAGTGAAACCAAAACAATATACTCATCTACATAGAAGCAGATAAATATAAACATTAACATACTTAAAATACACAACCACACTCACAAAGGGCATATGACCATTAATATACATACAAACCACACTGAGAGAAACAACTACATACAAACATATTTGATTATATAAAAAAGTATGCATACGATTATGCACATATATACACATACAGATATAGATGCAAACAAATATACAGACATACACGCACACACACATACACCTATATATATATATATATATATATATATATATATATATATATATTATATATATATATATATATATATATATATATATATATATATTGTTTTGGGATTTGGTTTGCAAGATTATTTATATGAGTTCGTGTGTTGAAGCATATCTGTTGTGCCTGGGGAGAGTCATTTTTTATTTGTGCCTTATAACGTAGCACACTCACCGGTAAAATTTCTTATTTCTTATTTCTTATTTTTATTTTCCTAAAATTTTCGTTGTGTCTTGCAACCTTTTCAATAGTCTTGACTTTGTCCGTTATTTACACTGCGCAGTGTAAATAACGGACAATGGATTGGCCTGCTCAAAGCCCAGATCTCAATCCTATTGAAAATGTATGGAATATTCTAGGAGAACGTTCGAAAGCCAGAAATCCTAAAACAACTGAGCAATTATGGAATGCCCTTCAGGAAGAATGGAATAAGATCACCCAGCAAGAAATTGAAAATTTAATTTCCTCATGCAGTCGAAGATGTCAGAGTGTGATTGAAGCTAAAGGGCTTCACACTAAATATTAAATAATTCCAGTATTCTCTGTCATTTTTGATTATTTTGTTATTTTTCCAACCGTTCTGATCATTTTGACCGCTATGGGTTTTGCAGTAAATCCCTAAATCATCCATAACTTTTGTATTATCCTCTCAAATTACACCAAAATCTCAAGCAATAACAAATAATATCGTATTTATTGTCTGTGAAAATTATAGAATATAAAATAACTTTGATAAAACATTATATCTACTTTTCTGACGATAACAATGCCGTTCTGAACATTTTGGCCACCACTGAATATATATATATATATATATATATATATATATACATATATTTTCCAATAATAAGCAGTGGGTAGCGATTTCCTTCACTATTTCAGGGAGTGACGACCCTGCCCGACATGAGTCCCGGGCTCAGCTAACTCCAGTGGAAAGGAGACAACCTTCAAAGAAATTCGGAGTGGAGCCCCGTAGGCGGTTTAGTTTTCGACTCGACACTCAACCGACAGCTCCTGCAACCAAGCTGATGCCAAGTGTAATGCTTTGCACGCCTTTGGACTACGTCAGCAAGGTCGAGAGAGCAACCTGACGACTGAGCTACCCAAGATTTTATTACATCTAACCCAGGCCTGCGCAAAACTGGAGACCAGCCAGGCAAAGTCTTTGCTACAACTGCGTCACCTGCCAGAGCGAGTGTTTGTCCAGGATAGGACGACACTGCCACAGCAGGAGATATAAATGACATGAAATGTAAAAACCGAACTGGAATATTTTATGTGCAACGCCATTGTCTCCCGAGACAAAAAGATGCCAAGAACAACAATTGATTGAAAGTCAGCAAATAGAAACTCAACATAGCGATCTATGATGCTGGAGATTTCCTATCTAGTCACTCGTCTAGCCATCTACACACCTGCTCACATCTACACACACTTACACAGACACATCCACACACACACAAACACACACTCTCTCTCTCTCTCTCTCTCTCTCTCTCTCTCTCACACACATACACACACACACATATATATATGGATCCATTTATCAACTTATGTTTATTCTTACGCATCTGCATATGATTATATAAATATATAGATTTACACACAATCTCTTCAATGCTGCTACGATGATGCCCATGTTCGAAATTTGTTGGTTTTATTTACTTTTATTTATCAGTTTTTTTTTTCCTTTTTGTACTCCCTGTTATACGGAAACTAACATATTCGTATATTCCTGGCATGGAACCATTCGTCAAATTTAATTCCCTTATTGAACATTATGTCACTAAAAAATATAATTAATGTTTCTTTTGTTGTCACATTAACGACATTTCTGCTCCACATTGCATTTCACTTCGAAACAGACTGAAATTGAAAAGATCTGGCTCCAAATACATCAATTTTGGCATAAATATGGGAGTAAAGTATTGTTTAGCTCTACACGCCTTTTAAATTGATTAATAATAAATTGTGTTTAATTATTTTCTTGTAAGAGTAAAGTACTTGCTAACAAGAGAAATCATTCACTGGTGAAACAGCTACATGAAAAGAATTAAAAAGAAATTTTTAAAAATTTGTAGCTATTGCTATATATGTTAAGATGGATTACTTCCTTGTTAATCTGTAATTAAATTCCTAGTCATGTATTTATACCCCAAAAAGACAGTGAGGGGAATAAATGCATCTGATGTTTTTACTTGATTATTGCTATTATATATGTATGTATGTATGTATGTATATATGAATGTATGTATGAATGTATGTGTATGCATGTATGTGTATACATAAATGTGTATATTTATATATATATATGTGTGTGTATGTGTGTGTTTATATATATATATGTGTGTGTGTGTGTTATATATATATATGTGTGTGTGTGTGTGTGTATGTGTGTATGTACATAAATATATATATACATATATGAATCGCATGTAAGAAAATGTTCCTACTAAATATGTCAAATGAACAAAATGCAATTCATCTAGTTCTTTAAAGCTAGAATATAGCCCATATCGGCCATTTTCTCGAAATAGAAATAGCCAACTAGTCAATGTATGGAATTTCCCAACCAAAGAAAATCTGTTTGAAACCACACCTGAAGTATTGTGTTATTTGTAGACGTCAAACTTATTTTCACATGTCTCATTATATAGGGGAACCGGATAATGAGATTGTCCGACCAGTTAGCTGAAAATTCCTGCACAATCATATCTTATAATCTCAGAAAATGAAGTACAGGTTAGATAAAGAAAGATAGGATACTCAGAGATTGTGTGACTTCAATCAAATTTACTCTGGATCAAAAAGATTATCTTTGATGTTGAGACTGTTGACGCAAATAAAATTGTGTGCAATGGGCAGGTTTTTTCCATTGAACAGCACCAGACATTGGCAAGGATATCTCCATCATCTCATCAGTACATAGTAAAAGTTTTAGGCGACGTTAGTAGAGAATTTGGAAGTTAGAAACAATATGCTCCTGAATTTTTGGTAGCTTTTCTCTTTTCTCTTTTCTTTTAATTCTCTAAATCGTCAGACTTCATCAATGCTGGGGCACCATCTTGGAATATTTTAGCCTCGAATCGACCCTATGAGTTATATTATAAGCGTGGTACTTATTCTATCAGTCTTTTTATCCAACCGCTAATTCACGGGGCGTAATCACACCATCAACGTTTGTTTTATGATGATGGGCGACAAACATAGACTCAAAGTCACACAAAGACAGATTGACACAAAATCACAAATGCATGTGTGTGTGTTGTTGATCACTATGCAGCAGGGTTTAACTATGGTTCCTAAATAACACAGGAAACAGATCCTGGAACGAATAAATATCACTTTGTTGCTGTACCTCCAAGAATGTATAACGATGTAAACATGTTCAGTGCCGTTTGGTTAGAATAAATCCTTAAAACCTGGAAAGCTATTACCACGATTGTTAAATCCTATTTTCATCAAAATACTACTTGCACACACGCAAGTACAATTTCATATAAATTCACTACATATGAAAAGAGAAAGAGGGGGAGAGAGAAAATTAGAGAGAGTTATGATATCAATGACTACAAATAACATTGTGTTGCTAGTTCATAACTTTCAATCTATGTTGCTATATTCTGTCTTATATAATGCAGAGAAACTATAGATTGTGTGACTACTTATTTCTTCCTTGTGTCCAACTCACCTATAAGTTAATATATTCTACTTCAGTCTATGCGTTTGTTTCAGTTGATGAGGAAGCTTTGGTCGTGAGCCAAATTCAAGAAGCCTTAAGTCTCTTATTTGAGTCCTATACATCTCATCCAACTTTGAGCTTTTACTTTGCCTGCATTCACCTTCATCACTTTGTTTTCCACTATTGGCTAGCTAGGGAACTTTTGTTTTGCTAGCTTTATCAGAAAATTTTCAAATTCTCCTCCTTCTCCTCCTCATTATGATCGTTATCATCATCATCAGAAGCAACAGCAGCAACAGTAGCAGTACCACCACCAACACATTATCTTTCGCTGTCGTCATCATCATTATTATCAACAACATCTGCAGCAGCAGCAGTAGCAGCAGTATAGCTATGATAATTGTTGGTGTAGTTGTTGTTATTCTCATTTATCCATGTCTTTATTTTTATTAAGCTTATATTCATGTTACTGATTTTTCTTTATTCTCAAGCCTGCAGTATTTTCTGATATTTGGTATTTTTACAGTTTCACTTTTCCCTTAAGATTTACAAATTTTTAAATCTAGAAAATTGTCATCAACCCTTAAGGCATATTAGAATTACACCACTTTGAGAATTCATTTGTAAACTTGACGCCGCACAAATCAAACGGTTTTAAACATGATGCTGAAGCTTGTACAATCGATCAAACAGAAATGTCATATAAAAGCCATTTATTTTGAAAATAAAATTGTTGGAATGTATTAGATAATGTAATCTTTGATAGTTCAAGTTCATAGGATGTCTAGGAATGGTATTCTTTTGATAAGTGTGGCTAATGAATAACGGCCTTGGATTAAGTAAAAGACAATGAGAGAGCCTTACTAAGTGCTCGATTCTTTTTTTCTACATGTTTTTCTTTTTCAGAAGGAAGATGCTGTGGTTAATAACCATCTCTAAAACGAGTGACATTGATCGTCTTGAGGAAGTTGATCACTACAGTAGAAACAACGTGTAGGGATGGAATTCGAAAAAAGAATGGTTATTCATAGGTTACATTGTAACCTGTAAGCCGGGATGATCTAAATGGAGATGGTACATGATCACAAAGATATCAGCAGCAGCAGCAGCAGCAGTAGCAGCAGCATTAGTCGTCGTCGTCGTCGTCATCGTCGTCGTCGTCGTCGTAGTAGTAGTAGTGTAACATCTGCGGCACAAAAGTTTGGTTGCATTTTGAGTAACTTGATCAGTAGGTGGGTCAATTAGTCTGTGTGCGCTCACGCGCGTGAGTGTGTCATTTTACCTACTGCGGCCGTTTTGATACAAACAATAACTTGACTCCCACGACACTGCATGATATAGTATCAAATATATCACACCTGATCAATGCTCGGCGACAGTTCTTGGGTAGCAGCTGTTAATTTAGACATACTTATCCCTAGAATGTATGAAAAATGGCTAATATTTCTTTCAGTCATTGCTTTTTTTTACATTTATTCAAACCCCAAGCAATCCCTCTCAACACAATACTGTCGTGCTCTCCCACTGCACCTGATCATGTTTAGAGATGCACATATTGTCAACCATTAAGGGACATGCTCAAGTGGTTAAAGTCAAGCAACCAACAAGCAAATCTGTGATATTCAGCAGAATATTTGCTATAAGGATATTTCTGCTTCAGCAATTCAGTGCTGAATCTATCTGAAATGTAATGGAAAATAGGTCAGTTCGTAACATTGATGTTCTGGCGACAAAAGCAAAGTTTCAAAAGAATGATAGTCATTCATTTTGATTTCTAGATAAATGCAAACAGAAAATAACACTTACTGACCAAAGACAAAAATATAATATAAATTTTGTTCCACAATGCTATTCAAGGCATGGTGTGGCACTAAACAACAATAATATCTACTAATGGTGTTACTAGCATACAATATGATGTGAAAAGGCACAACCAAATAATTAGGGAGTTGGTTTCAGAATCATAAGATTAGGGGTTCGACTCATAGACTGGACGATGCGCTACGTCCTTAGGTAAACTACTTCATTTCATGTTGTTCACCTCTACTCAGCTGAAAACGAGTACGAGGTGCCTCTTTCTCTGTTGTCACACTCTTGGAGGTCTCCTGACATAAAGGTGGAAGTATCGTGGGAGTGTCTCTTGGCTCGTGTGTACATAGGCATCTAAAATTATGACCCCAAACATAGTATATCTTACTACTTTTACTTCTTTTAATCGTTGGTCTTCGACAATGCTGGAAGTGTGTTGGTAGAACAAATCTCACCCTGTATTTATTGAAAGCTTGGTAGTTATTTAATAGGTCTGTTTAACTAAACCACTATGCCAACGCAAACAAACATGGTTTTTGTGGGGAATGATGTGAAACGCGAACACCCACACACACACGCATACACACACACACACACACACACACACACACACACACACACACAGGGACATAAATGCAAAACAGGATGGAAACGAATAGTACTTGACTACAGAAGGTAAAGTAATATGCTTTTATTATGGCTGAAAACATCTTCACAAACTGTAACATAGATTTTCACTTTGTCGTGTGTCAGGCAGTGATCATATATATATATATATATATATATATATACACGCACACACACACCCATATATATATATATCATTTGAATTATCCGTAATAAGATAATTCATTCATCTACTTCAATATATATATATATATATATATATATATATATATATATATATATATATATGGCGAGCTGACATATATATATATATATATATATATATACAACGGTTTTCCTTACAACTTCTGCCAATCAGATTCATTAACATGGCATCATGTCATTAGTTGGCGTGAGTCTGTAGTAAAAGACATGTGCTGTGCAGTGGAACTGAACCCAAAACCATGTGGCAACAAAAGGAGCTTCTAAGCAAAAAAAAAAAAAAAAAAAAACACGCCGGCACCTGTAGATATTTTCTACGTTTTTTTTATAACTGCCTGAGTCATACGTACTTCTTTCCTGCGGAAGTATGTTTCTGCTGATTTAGTGTGGACCAGCACGTGACTGATGTTCTAATATCAAGGGAAGAATAAAAAAACAAATTTCTATTTCCCACCCTTCATATAAAATTTTACAAGCAATTTAATTTAATATACTTTTTATGCACCATCATTCATATAATAAATAAAATTACTAAGTGCTTTCTTTGGTGTTAGAAAAAAAATGTACATGGTATAATTTCACATTGTTTTTAACAAAATGAACAAAAAATAGATATCAAGTATGTAAAACAGTTATTTGACAAACACTTTAGTGCTTGTAAAACAAGCTAATCTCGTTCAAGTTTAACGTTTTTTTTTACTTAAGGATTTAAAACTCAGACGATTATAGGAAAAAATAATTAAGTGATAAATTGAAAGGAAAATAATTCGTGTGTGCGAGTAAGTGGAACAGATGACACAGATTTTGCTTCGGTTCAACACTCGGCTTTATATACAGGTTGTAATGTGTATCGTGATTTATGAATAAGTTTATTCAATGGCATAACTATCTATCTATCTATCTATCTATCCAACTAATAATTATCTATATGTCTGTCTATCTGTGACTGTTTGTTTGTTTGTATACAAAGGGTCTCACAACAGACACACATTCAGACACAAACAATAAACAGAAGAGAATTGTATAGATATGTAGATTCAAATTAACATCTAACAATTCTTTGCGCATATCGTATTCAATACTACATTGTTAGATGAACGCACGCGCCCGCACACACTCTTTCATATATAAGCACATGTATATACAACGTGTGCATGCATGTATGCATGTATATATATATATATATGCATAAATATACACATGCGCATATGAGTTTTTGTGGATGTGTTTATAGATATATAGATACACACACATAAATACAAACGCATTATGTTTGTTTCTATATAAGTGTCTCTCTATATATACATATGTTTGTATGTATAGAGTTGTATACATATTTATATATATGTAAATCTATATATATATATGTGTGTGTGTGTGTGTGTGTGTGTGTGTGTGTGTCTGTGTGTGTGTGTGTGTGTGTCTGTGTGTCTGTGTGTGTGTGTACATATATACATATGCACCTGTGCATGCAAGTATGTGTGAGAGCGCAAGAGTGTGAGAGAAAGGGAGCGTGTGTGAGCGAGTGAGTGACAGATAGATAGAGAGAGAGAGAGAGTTTAGCTTTTTTTCAGTAATAAAGATTTTAATGAAATGACAATTATATTTTTACTATTGTTGTAGAAATATTTTGATTCCCTTCACAATTAACGCTACTTTTTCCTCCCATTCTGATATGCTAGAATAAACAAATCTAAGCATGAAATACAAGGGAAGGTTAAAAAACGGCTGTGGATCCACACTACAAGTGCATCAAGGAAGAGGAAGCAACATTCACCATCCTTGATAAAGAATTGGGGAGGAAAAGTACGTGCGTGCACACGTACAAGCTACAACACTAACTGAAAACCATTAGCTTTGTTCCAAACCATATGGTTTCGGGCCGAGTCCCACTGCATGGAAATTTGAGCAAATATCTTCTACTATAGCCTCAGACCGACCAATGCCTTGTGAGCGGTTGTGATAGAAGAAAACTGAAATATATATATATATATATATATATATATATATATATATATATATATGTACGTATGTATATGTGTGTGTGTTATGTCTGTGTATATGTGTATGTTTTATGTGTATATGTGTGTGTGTGTGTCTGTATCAGTGTTTTTCCCACACCACCGCATGACAACCCGTGTTGGTGTCTATATGTCGTCATAACTTAACAGTTAGGTCGAATCTTAACAAAAAATTAGTATTGAGATTGATTCATTCGATTAAGAATTCTCGAAGATGGAGCTCTAGCATGGCCGCAGTCGAAGGACTGAAATAAGTAAATGAAAAGATAAAAGATATGAAAGTTCTATTGTACCTGACAAGCTTCACTAGTACTCTAATTTCCGTGCAAAACATGAGGTGATTTTGATGTCCTTCATTGTATTCATAATGACTTTAGAATTTTAGAGAGAAGAAATATACAAGTTGAGCACTGGGCTCGATGTCATCGACTTACCTTCTAAGAACTTGGTGGCTTTGTGCTAAAATTTGAAAACAATATTTCAAATTGGAGAGTAAGACAGTGAGATGGTAGAATTCATAGCACGCCTGACAAAACGCTTAGCGGCATTTCGTCCGTCTTTTTACTTTCTGGGTTCAAATTCCTACGAGGCCGACTCTGCCTTTCATATTTTCGGGTTCAATAAAATAAGTACCAGCTGAGTACCAGCCTCGAAAGTGCTGGTCTAGTGCTAAAATTTGAAACCGATATTTCAGATTGGAGAGGACGGCGTGCGGGAAGGCCGGGTAAAATGCTCAGTGAAATTTCATCCGTCTATATATCCTGGTTTCAAATTCCTCCAAGGTCTACTTTCATTTCAGGCTTTCGTAGTCAGTAAAATGATTAACAGTTGAACACCAGGGTGGATGTAATTGCTAGCCTTGTACTTAACCTTGAAATCAATATTTCTGACAGGAAAACAGAATCAGTGAATGTATTTGGTTTGCAATATATGTTACCGTGTGAATATGCTACAGATTATTTCCGTGCAGTGATTTAGCACGGATTTTTCGTTAATGATTCATCTATACAGATTGTTTATTGATTTGAAGATCGCAAAATATACGTGTGTATGTATGAGTTGTATATATAGACAGATGTATAACCAGAGCGAGAGAGCAAAAACTTTGAAGTCACCTTCAATCTTTTCCTTGATAATCACGCACTCTACAAAAAAATATAAAGTATTCCTTCAGTGTAACCTGAAATTGTTCTTATGTATAACTTGGCATTATATCAAACATTATTGTATATACATTTATATCAATCGATCAATTTATGTATCTATATATTTATTTATCTATCTTCTATTCAGTGTATCTGTCTATCCACATATAGATAGATAGATAGATAGATAGATAGATAGATAGATAGATAGATAGATAGATAGATAGATAGATAGATAGATAGATAGATAGATAGATAGATAGATAGATCTACTCATACGTACATATGGACATACATATTTCTTGATATATGTATATATGTATAAACTAATTAACAAGTAGTAAATCAAAGGTGCATTGCAGATTGAGCAGATGATGATTACATGGCATGTGTATGTTAGATTCCATTTAACAGATGAGATTTCGGTATGGCTGATTTCAAAATATCTTTTTGAATATGGCTGAAAGCAAATGTATCGTTTTGAAAATTATCGAACTGTATGATGCTAAAAGCATTCGTCTCCGATATATTTATGCATTCATTCTTTCCATTCCTTAATCTATGTGCAAATATCGAATTACTGAACTATAGTGTTGCTTAAAGTTCTTAGAATGCCTATACTATAACGTCTATCTATGCATGGCGTCGTGCTTGTGTTAACGTATATGATTCTGTATGTTTATATATATATTAATATAAACTCACGCATACACACATACATACATGTGCGTGTGCTTACTTGTGTTTAGATGTGGATGTATGTGTATGTGCTTCTATGAGTGTGATGAGATCATGCATGTGATTCACTAAATGCATGTGTCCACGTAACCGATATTCAATAGTGTACACCCCCAAGAGTTTTAAGTCATTTATCATCTCTGAAAAATGAGATATGCAATGACACGAAACTCTTCTTAGATCTATAGTCAAGAAGTGAAAAATGAAGATGATGACCTCGGGAAATGTTTTTCATATTTTTCTTACATATGCGTTTTTTGATGCATAGTGCTGCTCCAGTTGCTTACAAAGCGTTAAAAACTAAATAAAAAAAATGACGGGTCCCTCTGCCAATAAAACTAAAAAAAAAAAATTACCGGCCGCTCCTATAGAAATGCAAACTTCTCTTTTAATATAAATCCCATTTCCACCGTCTTTATACTCTACTCTTTTTCAATTAATATGAATGCTACTCTTCCAGTACAATATGCACAAACTCCTTTCGTTTAAAAATCATAAAATTATGGAGAATGCTAATTCTTAATAAATTATATACAACAATATTTATATATTATATCATGTTTAACAACGATATTTTTCTGGTATTTCCCTCAGTTAAGAATTATAAATCATACGATGATTCTTCACACAATCGTAATACCACATTGGATTTGCATATCTCAGAAACTGATGGACAGCTGTCCCGAAATAGTATATACATCAGTCTAAAAGCATGTCTTGGTTTTTCGCCTCTACTAGTCTATCGTTCTCTATATTAGGGAAATGGCTGATAATAGCGTCTGTTCCATTGATTAAATCAAAGTGTATGAACCTAGGGATAAAGATAAGCTGGCCACCTTACATCGGTCAACATCATAATTAATAATTTATTTAACAAATAAAAGTTATATATGGTTCATTATACGATCCTTGCAAAGTAAGAGCGACCCCCTGTGCTTTTTGTGAAGATATTCATATGTTAGTCCATTTCACTCTAACATATTTCGGCTGCACTACGAGAAGATCATGGGCCAACCCTTCTCCTCCAATGCAAAAACATGTACCAGTAATGTATTGTGTTTTTCAAATTATCATTAGTCAAACTCATAATATTAAAATAGATTAAGGCTTCCGATTGGGGGAAAGTGTACAGCAAATTAAGTCAATCCTAGTAATTTAACAGTTTAACAGTTACGTTTATCGACTACACAATACTGAAATCAAATGGATTTTGGTGGAACTTGAAATCAAAACGTGAAGGCTCACAAACTGAATACCACTGAGTATTCTAGCGATATTACTAACTCTTAATGTTGTAGACAATAAAACCATTACTGTGTGATGGAATTATATTTGTGTCGCCAATAAATTTAGTTTTTCCATAGATATATGTAAATTTAAATAAATATCTTGGTAACAAAAATAAAGATAACCATCACCGAATGGAGTGAATATACTGAATAAACTCTATGAAGAAGTGGAAACAATAGTTGAGTATTTCTTTTCCTATTTCATAAAAGTGTATGCGTGTGTATAAGTGTGTATGAAACAGTTTGATGTTCATATGAAATATAGAACGTTTCGGCAAAATACCCCGTGTATGACTGAATATATAAATACAAAATATATAAGTAAATCACTAATATCAGTTTGAATGGAAAATGTGTTCAAATGTTTTAATGAAAAATAACATCAAAACTATATTGGTTTTTGTCAAGAAAATTTGCTCGTCGACCTTGTGGAAGCTCACGTGCTTTTGTAGTGAAAATTAGGGATTTTGTAGCTAATTGTATTGAAACAAGTTATTGATACGTCATAAGGTATTCCGGCAATATTCCGAATGACCATCTGCAATTGTTTTCATATATATATAGATATATTATTCTTTTAATTGTTTCAATCATTTGACTGCGGCCGTGCTGGAGTACCGCCTTTAGTCGAGTAAATCAATTCCGGGACTTACTTTCGTAAGCCTAGTATTTATTCTATCGGTGTCTTTTGCCGAACCGCTAAGTTACGGGGTTGTAAACGCATATATATATATAGGCGCGGGAGTGGCAGTGTGGTAAGTACCTTGCTTATCAACCGCATGGTTCCAGGTTCAGTCCCACTACATGACTCATTGGGTAAGTGTCTGCTACTATAGCCTCGGGGTTACCAAAGCCTTGTGAGAAGACTTGGTAGACGGAAACTGAAAGAATCCCGACGTATATATATATATATATATATATGTATGTGTATGTTTGTGTATGTTTATGTGTTTGTCCCCACAACATCGCTTGACACAAATTTAGCCAAATTAAGGTTAAAGTAGAGAGGGCAAGGAGGTCATTAATGAAGTCACGAATTAATCATATTACGTAACCATATTTGTTGAAGTAGTTTGTATGAACCTAGAGACAAATACATTTGAGGGATAAGGACCGAGATTTATTCATATTTTTAATATTTTAGCAACAACGCAAATAAGTTTTAAGCTAAATCAATAAAAAATATACTTTACAAGATCAGTTGATAAAAAATTTCTCTTGATAAGTAGATTTCTATATATTACGTAAACTGTGTTACAAAAACAAATATACATGTCCTGACAATGAGAACAATCAAACAGACAAATAGACAAACACATTTAGATATGTACACATATACTCATAAACACACACATATGTGTATGTAAATATATGTAAGTACGTATATATATATATTAATGTAATATATACAAAGTTCCTAATGTTGATGGAGTTGTAGGAACAACGTGGTTAAAAACAACAAGGCATTGCTATTTTAAAACATGACAGTGTCCATCCCACTCTCTTGGCCGAGGATACTGCCCATTTATTCCGGAGAGAAAAAGTGTAAGACACATTGAGAAAGTGGTGGAATGAACCCCGAGTATGGGACTGGTATCTTATTTATCAACCAGGACAGAAGGAAATGATAAGCTTATCTCGGTGTGCTTGAACACAGAATGCCGAATTAGAGCGAATACTAACAGAGAATTTATCCGATACATTCTAGATTCCGGCAACTCGCTAAACTTCCATGCACACATACGTGCAGTCACAGACACATTTACACATACACACACGCATAAACATATATATACGCCATGATAGATCGTTAGCCACTACACACATTTTTGTCTCTCCTTGTTTCTCTCCTTGCTTTTTCTGCGTCCCTTTCTGTAGAAGAGCGTAGGCTCGAAACGTAAAAGACTTTTTTCTATTCCTGAGCGTTATACTAATATATCTGTTTGTTTTGTACACCACCTGTCTTCGTCTTTTGTTTTTTCGTAAACTCTCCCTATATATATATATATATATATATATATATATATATATATATATTTATATATATATATATTATATATATATATGTATATATATATATTTATATATATATGTATATATATACATATATATGTATGTATGTATGTGTGTATGTGTACACACACATACACACACACACACACACACACACACCACACACACACACACATATATATATATATATATATATATATATATATATATATACATATGCGCCGGCGTTTATACATCCATATCTACTAACTGTTATATCTAATACTTTCTTCGCTGTATTGTGTATTTGTTTCTTTTTGCGTCTAATATCTAGTACTGATCTTCTATAATAATGAAGTTGTATCCTTTAATGTGTTGCTTTTGTATACACACACCCAGAAGGAATCTTGCGGAAAACACATTATTTCAACGAGATACATCTTGTAATCACCTGAGCAGACACATCTACACTCACGGATGAACCTAGATCAGTTATGTCTTCTCGACCCGTGAGGAATCGATGCTAGAGGCATCGAAACAATTGTAGTGATCAATAAACATTCTCGTATCTTCCATCATGTATGTATGCATGAATTACATATATATTAAAGATACATATCCTTGAATTCACGAGATACTGCATATATACGTGTATTCAATCCTTAAATATTTTTTGCTGATGTATAGAGGAAGGGATGTTAACAATCAGTAGTTGTTGAAAGGAGAAGAAACATCAAATTATTGTCGATTTTTGCTATTTCAGTTTTCCAGCATATCTCCATGTTTCTAAGAGGTATGTTACGCAATTCAAACTTTCGTGTTTCTTTGATATATTCTTCAATAACCCCGCGGGTGTCACCACTGCGATAAACAAATAAAAGTGAGGATGAAATATTGAAATGGAAATTTTAAAAAAAAGGGAAATATTGAAGCATATCTACATAGTTTCGATGTTTAAAAACTATTGAATCGAATGTTCTAGATGAATACTTTCTTCATATTAAAACAAAACATAATGAGAATATATGCATTTTTTTTATCTACATGCTTGAAATGTCGAATTGAATTGGAGTGAGCGTTTTGAGACTATTAATCTGAATTATGTAAGCGATGTTTGTCCCTTCGTAATGCTGGAATACACGCAATGTAATATAATTAAAATCCTTCCATTCCAAAATGTATATATATATATTCTCAATTCTTTTGTTACCAGCGAGGAAATTCTGAGTTGAAAATCCTCTCGTAAAACTGAAACTACAACTCTAATATTTTTTATGATGGCTTCACATAACAAGGGAACTGCATTTCCATATTACTCTACCACAGGAAAGAATGTAGGATTTGAATGAATAAAGATCTTGATTAAAAGTTAGTTCATAAGCGATGGTGTGGTTGTGTAGCAGGAACTCTGCTTCCTACCCCTGTGTTTCTGAGTTCGTACGTAGAACCTAGGTCGCGTGTCTTCTACTAAAGCGTTGAGCCGACCAAAGCCCTATGAGTGGAATTGATGCATGGCAAATGAAAGGAGACTGTCATGTGGGTACACACATACAAACACACACACACATATGTAAATATACATAAGAAATTAAATAAGGAAAATGCACACATTTTACATAGTTTTAATATATTTCAAAATATATTTTATATCGTGTTTGTCGACCGGTTTAGCTGTCGCTCATCATGACATTAAAATAATTTAATTACGTATTTGATTTAGAAAAATTAGTTTGTCTTTGTGCGTGAAGTTTATGAATGAATGATTCAACAAGTATAAAAATCTAAGAGGAGGCAATTGGTGATTGTTATTATTGTGGGCAGGGGATATGGTTGTTCATCTTTCAGTGGTGGTGGTGGGAATATATATTTACACAAAAATTCAAAAGCAAGAGTAATGTGGAGAAATATGTACAGTGGTAGGTAGCTAATCCTGAATAAAAATATGTATAAAGATCAAAGCTGGTTATGTGTGCATATTTAGACGTGTTCTGTATTTTTCGTTGAATAATGTTTCTTTATGTAAACGAAAAAGATCAAAATAAATATTCCCTTCAATTTGGCAAAAATGATTTACACAATAGTGTATAAGAACTACTTGGGACCCGCGTCTCCAAGTACTCAGAACAACACTAACCGAAAGACAGTATCCACTCTCACTTATAGACGATGGAATTAAGCGTGCCAAAAAATTAGACATAAAAACACTGAGGACAACAAAACATAACACCACACTTCATCTCAAAACACTACTGTATATATCAACTTACAACCCTAGAAACAATCAGGCATACAAAACTACTGTGTACAATCTTCCTTTACTAACTAGAGACCCAAAAATGAACAACATCCTGAAAAGGCATAAATTCATCAAATGCTAAAAGCAACACAAAGAGACTCCTGACAAAGGCGAAGCATTACACAACCACCACGAAACCAACGGTTAAAAAATGTAGACGCCCAAACTGTGGAACATGCCCCAATCTACTTGAAGGCTCGGATTTTCTTTTCAAACAAGGAGAGAGATTAACAATAAAAACCAGCTTCATTTGTGTCTCTGAGAATCTAATTTATGGAGTAACTTGCTCGGGTTGTGAACACAAATACAAAGGACAAATGAGTATGACGTTGAGATGGAGAACCACTCTACATAATGAGCAGATCTGTTCCCGCAATACAGAGGGATTACTTTAATTTAACAGAGAGAGAGGGAGAGAGAGAGAGAGAGATGTGCAGGTAACATCAAACTAAATTTCACAGTTTTCTACTTCTACCAGCGCAAAGATATAATTTCTACACAAGAACGTTTAAATGAAGAAAATGTATTGACCGAAAAATACAGAACACAACTAAATATGCACGCATAACCAACTTTGATCTCTATACATATTTTAATTCACGATTACATACCGTATATATTTCTACACCTACTCTAGCTTTTGAATGTTTGTGTATTTATATCCCCCCTACCGAAGATGAGCAATTATTTTCCCTGTTCACAACCATAACGGCCACCAATTACCTCCCCTTCAATTTTTACACTTGTTAAATCATTCATTCATTAGCTCCACATGCTGCATGTAGAAACAAATTTATCATAATAGAATACGTAATTAAAATGATTTTAATGTCATGATTAGCGAAAGCGAAACTGGTCGACAAACAATATAAAATATATTAAAAAATATATTAAAATTATGTAAAGTGTGTGCATCTTCCTTCTTTAATGTTTTTATATATATTATAACTAACCACGTGGGGATAATCAAAACTCCTCCCTTTCTGTTACTACAGATATATATGTGTGTTTTTGTGTGTGTGCGAATATACATACATATATATATATATATATATATACACACACATATATATATATACATATATATATATATACACACGCACACATATATATATATATAAATACATATACACACACACACACACACACACATATATATATATATATATATATATATTATATATATATATATATATATATATATATATATATATAATTAAGATTCAGTTGAATTAGGTACTTTAACTGAGGCACCAACCTAGTTCGGTATAGTCCACACAGCTCCAAGTGAGATGAAAATAATGTAAGTGTGTGTGTATGCTTGTGTAAGTGTTTGTGTGTGTATCTTTGTGTTTGTAGATATTCCTCGCCACTGCATGACAACCGGGGCTGGTTCGCTTATGTCCCCGTCTCGAAATACTTCGCCGAAAAGTAATTAAGTGGTTGGGGTTAATTTATTCGAAAAAAACTTCTAAAGTGGTACTTCAGCAGCGCCGTAATCTAATGACTGAAACAAGTAAAAGTTAAATGATAAAAGATAAAATATAACGGAAACATAATAGAGTTTAATATTCGTCAATCATTCTATTAGGACTCTTATAATTTTGGTATATTTGAATCATCTCTAAAGACATTACGGTATCCTGTGTTTCATCTACTAAATACTTATTGGACATTGAATATGCTGAACTAGATGTTAAATATTCCTAAGCACTGGTCATAAAAATGTGTGTAAAGATATCAAATAGATGTACAGGATATAAAAAAAAAAGATCATTTTTATTGAAAACATACACGATATGCTTTTCGCATATGATTACTTTCAAAGGTTTAACCTTTCATAACCCATCAATATGGAAGAGTATTTCAGGAAAAAATACTCCAGATACGAAACAGGATATTAAAAATACTTTGATGAAAGAAGAAATCACGTACGCCAGAATTCTGAAACTCTTTGACGAAACATTATATCTCTTCAGCTATGGTCTACGGCATGCAAAGAGAATTGGTAAATAATTCTTCGCTTAAATGGACATGAAGAGAGAAGGTTAATGCATGCAAGAGCATTTTGGTAAATATCATGATAGAAGTACTTCCAGAAATATTGCTGATATCATCATCATCATCATCATCATCATCATTATTATTATTATTATTATTATTATTATTATTATTATTATTATTATTATTATTATTATCATCATCTTCATCATTAAATATAGCGAATCTTTTGTAGACTATTCAAGTCCTAAGAAACATTAAAGATGTTATGCCAAAGATGCAAAATATAAATAATGTCGACGTAGTAGGATACAATGCCGGAAAGAATTCCCCCTATAGATTAGAAATTATATGTGTGTGTTTGTGTGTGTGTGTGTTTGTGTGTGTGTGTGTGTTTGTGTGTGTATATATCAAAGTAAAGAATATCAAAAGAATATGTCAAAATTTCCGCCGATATTGCCGGAAGTAGAGAATGCATGAAGGAATCTATCACAAAAGCGCAGAATTTGTCTAGTTTTACTAGCATTTGCCAAAGCTTGTCGATACATTCGTGCGTATAAATTAATGTAATATATTTGGAACTTCTTTGTGAAACAATACCGCGACTATTAGCTACAAATAACATTGCAGACGGAACTAAATATGTCTATAGACATGTGAAGAAAGACATTTATTTAATGAAGACCTTTTATAACAATTCAAACTCTATTTTAAAAATACACGAGGAAACATTTCAAAATAACCATATGCATGTAAATCTTGATGGATAGAACTTCAAGTAAAACGTATTGGATGTGATTAAATATTCAGTATTAACGGAAAGATTTGTAATGATTGAAACTGTTAGTAAATATTTGAATATTAGACCATCATTTCAAGATAGATATGCATTCACCAGTGTACATACATACGGACAGATAAATTCAACTATGTGATTAACATACAGACGCATACACACACAGATTAGTATGTGTCCGTATGTATGTGTGTGTGTGCGTGTGCGTAGATACCTGTGTGTGTAAGTGCATAAAAGTACCTATTCATGCGCATGTTTTACCTTTACATATGATTGTGTTTTACAAAAAATAAAGTGAAATCGTAGCTAATCTGAAGAGATAAATTCCTTATTTACCTCTTTAGAGTGGGTGGTGACTGTCAAGTATTTTGATCGGTCTAAATTGCAAATGTTCAACTTTCCTCAGCAACTCTCCAATAAATAACTAAATAAATCGACAGTTACTTCAATGTCACAATTTCATTTGCTAACCGCGATGACTAAATCTATTACTTTATTCTGTCATGAAATTTTAGATACATAGTTTATATAGCATTATTGGTTAAACTCTTCCTTTCCCATCATTTCATCTGCATTTACACCCATATCTTTCGCGACATATTACAGCAGGTATTCATCGCTATTTATCAAATACTCGGCAAGCGTTCTCTTTTCACTCCTTATACGAATGTCTATACTAATAAGCCCCCTGCCACCATTCTTTCTACTCATATCCAGTCTGTTTACGTTTACTTTAGGGTGTAGTGGCCCATACAGGGTCATGAACTTTCAGCGTCCCCCTATCTAGTGTTGATATTTCCTCCTTAGTCCATTTGAGGATGGACGCATTATATCTGACCACCGCATTATTATTATCAGTGCTAATGTTGTTCTTGTTGTTCTTGTTATTGTTGTTATCATTATTATTATTATTATTATTATTATTATTATTATTATTATTATTATTATTATTATTATTATTATTATTATTATTATTATTATTATAGACGTCGCACAGTATACCCTATCGTGAGGTTGTCGATTGAAGATATTGTGTTTACCGGGGAATTGTACTGTTTGCCAAGTCACCACAAGGAACTCACGCAGTCAGTACTTTACGCAATATGCGTGTACATTTCCAAGCAATGCCGACTTTTGCAGATTGGGTGGTATTGAACCCATAGGCGGCGAGCTGGCAGAAACGTTAGCACGCCGGGCGAAATGCTTAGTGGTATTTCGTCTGCGTTACGTTGTGAGTTCAAATTCTGCCGAGGTCGACTTTGCCTTTCATCCTTTCAGGGTCGATAAATTAAGTACCAGTTACGCACTGGGGTCGATGGAATCGACTTAATACCTATGTCTGTCCTTGTTTGTCCCCTCTGTGTTTAGCCCCTTGTGGGTAATAAAGAAATAGGTATTGAACCCAATACTCCAATGACTATACGGATAACCTTTATGTTTGACTCTCGTAACTGCCACATCTTAGCGATCTCATTTCTGAGGTCTCCATATTTATCAACCATTTCTCTTTCTTTAATGATAATATGTGGATCTCCTGGAACTGGTACGTCAATTATTAGGCACTCTTCCTTATCCCTCTTAAAGGTTATTACATCCGGCCTTCGGTGCTTGATAAACTTGTCTGGCTGGAAATCAAATTTCCAGAAGATTTTTGCTTTCCCCTTTTCGTCCGTTACCTTTTCCGTTGTATGTTGGCACCAAGCACCTTACGGCATAGTAGCTAGGGAAGGTTTTGGGCTACCTTGTCGCGTCTACGCTTGTACTTTTTCTGCGCAAGACTTTCACAAGCACTAACAAAGAGACTCACGCGTTCGACCCTCTTCCTTCACATTCTGCACAGGTCCGTTGCACTTGTGTAGTATATATGTTTTTTTCACTGAGTTGGTATTCAAAGCCTGGTCCTGAGCAACGATGATTAGGCTTTTAGTCATTCTTTTAATGTTATCCTTGCTGAGCCACATCCATGATGGTTTCTGGTCTTTTAATATGTTGGTTTCACGGTGTAACCGACCATGTAATTCCATACGAATAAAGTTTCTTATCTCAAATTGGCTGTTCTTGATCGGAATTCATGAGCGCTCTCAAGTCCCTTTTTCTTAACTCCTTCTGCACTAGTAGCATACTCTAGCAGCTGCTGTTTGCTGTTTACCAAATATTCTGCCATGTTTCTTCTTTCACTGTTAATGCGCTCCCGTACGCTAATCAGCCCACGTTCTCCTTTACCTCTCTTCAAGTAGAACCTGTGTACATTTGCCTTAGGGTGGAGGGCACCATGCATCGTCATTGTCTTTCGGGTAGTGCGATCGAGTTAGTCAATCTCCGCTTGTGCCCATTCCAGGATGGGTGCATAATAGCGAACTACAGCAACAGCCCATATGTTGATGGCAGCCACAAGGTTCTTTGAGTTGAGTTTTGATTTCAAGAGAAGTTTGAGGCGCTTGAAATATGCAGTGGTGACCTTGTCTTACATTTCTTTGTGCAAGATATTTTCCAGATCCAGAATGCCAAGGTACTTGTACCCATCATCATCCGGATCTGGCATTTTCTCTCCGTTCGGCAATTTTGTGCCCTCACAATTTACTCTTTACCCCCGTTTCAAAGTAAGCACCGCACACTTCAAGATACCGAATTCCATCCTTACATCCGTGCTGTGCATTTGCACAGTCTCAACCAGCCTCCCCATTTCAAGGTCTGTCTTTGTGAACCGTTTTAAAATCATCCATGATGAGAAGTTGGTTGAGACGAGGTCGAAGAGATGTCGAAATATTGCTCATTCGATAACAGTTGCACTTTTCTTATTGTTTCTTTACTTTCTGAAGGAGTAACATCAATCCTTTAAATACTACCAAAATGAAGTAGATTAAGATGTTTATTTCGAATTTATAGAAGACACACGAGATGTCAAAATATTATTCATTTGATACCAGCCGCACTCTTCTTATTGTTAAGAGGAAAAATCGATCTGTGTCTGTTTTTGTTTCTAAAACGTCTGTTAAATTGATTGTACTAAAATCATTGTTGATTACTAAATTCTATGAAGTCCTCTCACGCAACTCTTACGTATTGTGGGAAAAGAAGTATTTCGTTTGAGCAGCAGTGAATTATCACCATGCACACATATAAATGTTAAATATTTAGACATCGTCTGTTTCATGTTATGTTCCTACATACGAAACTACTTCGCTACTGACATTTCAATCTATTATTTAATTTAAGAACGCTTGTGCCTGTATGCACGTGCATGTACGTGTGAAACGGGGCAGTACAAGTGCCTGCACCTGTGTCATTTTGACAGTATGTGCCTAAAAGCGTTTGTTGATTTTTTTTTGTCCCGCAAACCTACCACTAGAACTACTTTAAATAGAATACTTTTCAGGAGATATATGAAACTTTTCTCTCTCAACGTCCATATCATTATCTGCAACTTGTTACTGCAGGATTTATCATGTTTCCCTAGTAACTAACTAGCGAGAAAATGAGCTCTACTTCCTATATTTATATTCTGAGTGTCTGAATGTTACACTTCACCATGTTTCTACACAAAATACTAAAATAAAGTATGTAATTTGTGTAATAACAAACATTTCCTTTTCAGTTGGTACCCACAATGCTCTGACTTGCATGTCTCCGTATAAGAATTCCTGGAAATTGTTCGCTTGTGCAGTATAATATCACTTGTATAAATACAAGTTATATCATAATGCACCAATGAAAGTCTAAGTGGAATTTCATAAAACATCTGAATAGGCCAACTAAAACATCAACAACAATGACAATTATTATTATTGTTATTGTTAGTCCTTAGTACGCTGGACGAAACGTCTAGTGGCATTTCGCTAGCCGTTAAGTTCTGAGTTCAAATTCCGCCGACGTCGACTTTGCTTTTCACCATTTCGGCGTCGATAAATTAAGTCCCAATGAAACACTGGAGTCAAAGTAATCGACTAGTCCCCTCCCATAAAATTTCAGGCCTTGTGCCATTATCAGAAAGGATTATTATTACTGTTGGTGTTGGTGGTGGTGGTAATGATGGTGTTCTCGTACTTTTTTTATTTGTCAGTAGGACTCACATAAAAATGAAGACGTTGCAAGTACAAGTTTTGAAAAACAGATTTTCTGCATACAAAAATGATCGTAAACAAATTCTGGTAACAATAAACTTTCAAACAAACTATATTTTCCAATAAGGAGGAGGGTTATCTACCTACGCAAGTGCGCTTTCCCAGTTGTTTTCCTTCAGTTCACTTCTAATAGCACATACTCAGATCAAGTCCATTTAGGCTGACCTTTTCTCTACTCACATCTGCCCATCAAGAAATTTGTCGAAAAGCAGCACTTCTCTCTTAACCACCAGGTTCCTTTTGAAGTGAAATATGAAAAATTTCACCAGAGAGGAAATGATCTAACTTTAGTCTCTTCAATATTGGCCACAGCAAAACCTTTTTCACCATCGTCAGCAGATGAAAACATTGCATGCTTGTCTTAGGAAAAGGAAGACAAAAGACAGTCTTCAAAATGGGCTTACGCATGCGTGCAGGACGGTTTAATCGCGGAGAGGTCATCTCTTTCTGGCCAGGATTAAGCTCTTGTCTTTAGAGTTTATGCCTCTTGAGTTTATTTCGACTTGGTAATTTCTCTAGTTGTGAGACCAATGATATCTAGATAAAAAGCAACCATGGATTCTGAACTGAAAATCCCCAAGAATAGGACAGACAACTCATTTTTGTCGACATCTAATGTTTCTCTGAGAAGATTCTTGCCTTGTTGTTTTGTTCACCATTTCTCATATATAGACTACTAGTATGGAATTCTGCCGATAGGTAGAGAGATATGAAAGCATGACGACATTCTACATGCCAAGAACTTCGTCTTGAACTATAGCTCCATTGAAAATATATCCTGGTAAAACGCCTCTTAAAAACATCGTCCATACTTCTTCACAAACACAAAGCGATGGGGATGTGGTAAACACCATTGGAGACGTGATATCTTATCCCATACCTCATATTTCACATGAATTAAGGTTTTCAAGCCTATCCGAAAACAATTTCTTTTCAAATTTTAAAGAACATATTTCCAACAGTGTATCAAGGCTTTCGCCATCCACTAAATGACTTGTTCTTGTGGTAAACTTACAATGTTTATATTCATCACTCGTTCTGCCTGATAAATTCTATTTATTGAAAATTCTTTACATCTACGTGAGTCGGTGGGGGTATTTGTGGAACAGTCTTCGAGTGAAAAACCATTCGTGCACTGATGCAGTCTGCCCAAAAAGATAAAATCTGTGTCCCACTAAGTGCTTTTCCAGTATAGTTCAGTTTGTTCTGGAGAGATGCGCTGTTGCCTATACCTTATCAGAGATATACATCTATATATTTGCATTCTTTCTCAATGCTTTAAGAGACACTATGGCACAGCGAGTGTTGCTTTTCTAACGTCTATGTTAAAATGTTCAGTTGCTTATAGATAATATTTACGTTTATCATCCATTGGGACTGATCCAAATGTTTTTGCAGTATCGGCAAAGAATCTACACTTTACCGTACATTTCTTCTGCTAAAGCTGGTGTTATTCTTGTGCTTATTGCTACTGCCATTACTTATTATTGGAAGTGATTCCATTGAAGCTAACAGAGTGTTCCTCTCTCTCACCGGCGATATGTTGGTGATGGCCGGCGGTTTTACTGCTACAATCTGCAGCGTGATTTCAAACATCATCGTTACTGCGACTATTGTTGTTGATGTTGTTATTATTATTGTTGCTCTTGTTGTTGTTGTTGCTGGATTCAAATTTAGAACCTTGAGCTTATGAAGCGAACTTCTTAATTGAAAAGTATTTTTTACAGACTTCTAACAGCGCAGACCCTTATTCTGCCAATCATAAATGGAAATGCAAAAAAATGAAAACAAAAAAATTAATAAATAAAGTAAACAAAATAAAACAAAAGCAATCAATTCGTAAGTGCCATGGTTTCTTTCAGAACGTTGATATTGTATTTTTTTTATTTTAATATACCGAGGATGTGATGTGGTGCTTGATATATTATGTGATGTAAGAAGATATGTGACGCCTGATATATTATGTGAAATAATAACTCGTAACAACTTTCAAATATTGCCTGAATACTACCACTATTACTACTCTCCTGCTGCATCTACTACTACTGCTACGACTACTACTAACTGCTACTACTACTAGAGGAATTTTTAGGGGTTTGAATTATTCACCTCGGGAAGCATGGCTATTTCATTTATCAACTTTAAACAACCTTTTGTCAGGGAGCTATTGAGTGGGGCGGGCTATTCGACCTGAAGAAAATTATAACTGGGTCCCTCCTGTAAGTTCATGCGCTGTTTAGTTTGATAGTGAGATCACCATGACGCACAGATATGGTCGTGATGCATGTGTATAGTGTAGCCTTATCAGATGGGCAATCATAATGGATGTACTGGGTTTCGTATATTTTACTAAAGGCACAAGGCCTGAACATTTGGGGGAGTGGAGTAGCCGATTACATTGACTCGAAAAGGGATTAAATGCAAAGTCGAACTTGGCACAGTTTGAACTCAGAATGCAGACACGAACGAAATGCTTAGAGGCATTTTTTCCGGCGTACTGACGATTCTGCCAGTTTGTCGTAACCCTAATAATAATAATAACAATAATAATAACAATAAGAATAATAACAAGAAGAAGAAGAAGAAATCTTTCTACTGGATGCACAAGGCCTGAAATTGTTTTGTTTTTTTTTTGTTTTTTTGGTTTATTTTTTTGGTGGGGGTAGTTGTCGATTGCATCAACACCAGTGTTCCACTGGTACTTAACTTATTTTCCACGGAAAGGATGAAAGGCAAAGTCGACCTCGGCGAAATTTGAAAATAGCTAATCGATCATATGCCATTTGAAAAATTATGTTCATCTAGACGTTAATGCAAGCTAAGTACTCCATCATAACAGTAATTAGTAGTTTCTTCGGAGGAGGAAGACAGCGGCCATGATCGTTTGAGAGTCAAAATGACTGATGACAAAAACAGAAGTGACCGTCTGAGCAGATACTTCACCTGAATACCGCTTACAGAAGCCATCTGCATGGAAGGGGTTCAGAATCCGGTGAAACAGTTAAATGAAACAATAATTGGTCATTTTTTATTCAATGAGTGTCTTTCTTTTCTTTTTCAACTGAGACTCTTCCACGAATATTTGGATGAATCGATGCTAGAAGGTGTTATCCAAAATTCCTCATAGTATGATGGAACCCAAGACTACATAGGTGCAGAATGTAATTTTCATCTTCACTAACATTCCTACGTGGAGGTCTGCTGAAGCGATTGTTACTTCCTCTGCATGTCTGTATAATTTTCACAGACAAACATGCCTACATCCAGGCATAATCATGAAACTTTTATGCACATACGGTATGTTGTTTGTGGTGTGTGCATGTGTGCGTGTTTGTATATATATATATATAATAAGCAACAAGAATATCCAGAGGTAATGGATTACGATCGTTTCATGTAACTCCATTTAATTGAACAATGCAATCATTACATCAATTTAAAATATAGAGCAATCTTCAGCTGCACAAAGACGTAGAATTTAATTAGATTAGAACAGATGGAGACATTAGTATAATTATACCTAAAATCCCCAAGAAGTTAAGGATATAGACAAAGAACATGTCTCTACTTCAGCAAAATTATCAAGAAGACTCTGCCTGCCACTGATATTTTGTCTCCGTGGGGCCAGTTTTAATTTATAAGACCAGTTTATCAAATCCCTTATATATCTGAGGCTGAGAGAACAGAGAGCAGTATCTGTTAGGGGTAGGGCTGAGAGAGTAGACATAAATTCTAGTTGGTATAGTCATAAAAATCGAGATTTATTATAAGTAATATCATGAGGTTTAGTAAGAGACACCTTAAAACAAGATGTTAGCTGATAACTAAGGGGGTCGCTCACTAGCAGACTATTGATAATGAAACAATCTTATCATATAGTTCTGTAGTTAAATATTTTAAACAATGTCGCTATGTATACAGTTAAAGTTTAGGGTTATTCAAAGATTATAAAGAAGAATATTATACAGGCAGCCGTCGTGCCTACATTCAAAGATGGTCTAGAGACTGTTACATACAGACATGATTATTTAGCAATGTTTCATGATAAAGTCTTGAATTCAATCGACTCAAAGGAGAAGTCTGTATTATTAACAACACACCAGAAAAGGGGAACAAGACTGCTGCCGCTTTTCAAATTTTACGGAAATTTAATTACATTGAAAGAGTTTGGATCTGAGATCGTGTGCTTAAACTAAAGTCATTGCCACGTGGAAGACAAAGTTTCTACCGACGAAATTATAGTAAAAGTTTAAGTAACGTTAACGGTTTCCGAATAACTAAGTCTTGTACGCCATGCTTCAATCCCTTAAGATGTATGTTTGGACGTAAAAGACAGGATGCTATGATGTTACTATAAATCTTTGTAACCTTTCGACATATAAAGCAACAACAAAATCTCCGTCATAATACCACCCACCGTTTTGAACAAAGATATAGCTTTTGGACAACAAATATACTATATAATACTAATATAATGGTTAAAAAAGCAGAAGTCATTCTCGGCTGCAAGATGTTTGATCAATAGTCGAATTGGTCTTATTATGATACACAACTAAACAACTGCATTTCAGATCAAAGTTTCATTAATATTCATCGTTAAATTCAAGTTTATATATGTCTGTGAAAACTAACACCACATCTGACTAACTGTTTAAGAATGGGGAAAATGATGTGACTGTATAATTTATTGTTTGTGAATCAACATATAAGGGAAAATAGGCAGAGAGAGAGAGAGAGAGCGAGGGAGGGAGATAGATAGTGAGAAAGCTCCACTTATACACCAATAAAGAGACCTCAGAGGGCATTCGTAGTCATTAACATTTATTAGCATTATATCATATTTCGTGTTGATTAGTATCAATGAGGAAGTATAATTTATATGAAAGTATTTCTTTTCACACATACACTCACACATATATGATATATATGCCTGTTTATGTACAAGTGTAGAAGACTGAATACTTAATTATATAGTCCAACTTGACGATAAAAAATAAAAATAAAAATGTATGTATTTTAAGATATACAAAAAAAGCCCTCATTCTTTTTTTCGTTTTGTCTCTCTCTCTCACACTCGCATATATGCATACGTTTATGTATACTCGTATATTTGTATGTATGTACAGAAAACATAATACACTGTTAATGTGTTCGGTGTCATTCTTTCTCCTCCCTGCAATTCTATGTCTGATTCCAACAGGATGAGCGGTTTCTGTTGCGGAAGCAACAATTTTTCTTTACTCACAAAGCGATCTGCTCGTGGATAATTCGGCATGTTAGAAGTAACAGCTAAATCCTCTTCATAGCACACATTGTTGTCTCATAAAAACGATTCTCAGGTTCTTATATGGACGCGGATCTTAAAGAAGCTGGATGTTCATGCATGTAATCGCTTGGTTTATAGGTTGCTCAATCAAGACGTACTAAAGATTATTTTCTACTCTAGGTACAAAGGCCAGGAATTTTGGGGGAGTGGGGGCCAGTCGATTAGATCGACCCCAGTACGTAACTGGTACTTAATTTATCGATCCTGAAATGATGAAATGCAATGTCGAATTCGCAGGATGACTAATTTAAAGAATAATATCAACATAAGTAGCTTGATAACATAACATGAATGTTTACGTTTCCTGATGTGAAGACGTCTGATGAAACATATATTGTTGTATTTCGGGGTGGTCATTTTTTCTTTTCTTTTTTTTAAAGATAAACACAGGCGCTATATATTCGTCTTTCACTCATTTATTACTCTTTCCGTCTTCGTTGGTGCTCTCAATGGATCAAGCAGAGCAAGGATCAAGCAGAGCAAGGTTACACACAAAGACGGAATGTGTAAGTGAAGAAGTCACAATATAAGATTAATCCTTAGAAGTTTATGTTGAGCTAGCATTTAATGGGAGACTGATGTGCTTCTGACGCAAACATATCTCAAATGAAAACAAACACAAACACATACTTATTCACACACACCACACACACACACATACACACAAATTTACATACATAGATGCATCCCAACCATTCACACACACACACAAATATATATATATATATATATATATAATATATATATATATATATATAGCTATATAGATAGATAGGTAGATAGATAAATAAACAGACAGACAGACAGATAGCTAGATAGATAGATATCTGTGTTAATTTACGTAGGTCTCAAGTTTTATACCACTGTATTTCGTCAAGCGAAATAATCGTCAGGTTGCGTTATTAAGATTCTCTTTCGAAGATCGCACCAGCTGCTCATATATCGAGTGATGTAATAAACATTCGATTCTAATAAACTCTACAAGGCGCATTGAATACAATTTACGTACTCTTGTGACATGCTTCAACGTTTGTATCAGTGACTGAGTGTGAGTGTGTGCATATCCATCTATTTCTCTCTCTCTCTCTCTCTCTCTCTCTTTCTCTCTCTCTCTCTCTCTCTCTCTGCCTTTTGCTCTCGCTCTCTCTCCATCCACCCATTCATTTAAATCTCTCGCTCGCTCTCCATCCATCCGGCTAGCCATCTCTCTCTCTCACTCTATCTATCTATCTATCTATCTATCTATCTATCTATCTATCTATCTATCTATCTATCTATCTATCTATCTATCTATATATCTATGTATCTATGTGTCTCTCTCTCTGTCTCTCTGTTTTTCTGTCTTTTTATCTGTCAGTCTGTCTGTCCATCATTAGATTCCTTTCTCAGATATATTTATATACCGCAGATATGTGTGTTTTCACATACATACACCTGAATTATTAAATTGTATCGACTAAAGCGTCAGCTTATACGTGGTCGGTCTCCTTTTAAGAAATAGCAACCTTTTCTGCCAAAATTCACTGGCTAACGTCTGAAAGAAAGAAAGGACACGTTAGATAATGGAATTCTACATACTCTTAAAGATATATGGTCATGTATGGTGTGTATTTGTCAATAGCTACAGTGCTTCTGGGTTCACTACACAAAGACACAAGTGAGGATGAACACGGATAGAATATTTTTGATCATAGATATGTTCGACATAAATTTACCTCAGGCTAAACAGCAAGAAAACCGAAAATAATGCCCCCTATCCTAATTCATAGCCATATCGTCTTAAATAGTAAAACATGTATATTATATGAACATTGCTCCTACTTTTCAATATAAATGATAAAAATCTTTTTTTCCGTTTTCCTATACTTCTTTCGACACGCATAAATAATAATGGAATAGTTGAAGCTCAAATTTTCCCATTACCGTTTACAAGATAATTTTCCAATTTACCATGACGTTATATTCGATAGAATCTGCAGCCTGCTTTTGCTGCTTCTACTGGTGTTTGTGGTGTAAAATTCCTTCACTTTTATACTGTAATGTTTCATTAAAAATAAAATATATATATTTAAACCACACGTATTAAAACAGAAATCAGAATAAGCCGTTTTGTTTTTACTTCTTAATAGTATCCAATAATAGCACATCTTAAAATATTGATGCGGCTATTAAGGAGAACGAGAGATGTTATCCAGATTCACGAATAAAAAGTAGCAGTGTCTTGACATCAAAATCTCTATATTATTCCTGTTAAATACCTGGATATCTTTACAATTACTGGCAAATATGATTTACTTCACCAGGAATTGTAATTAAAGATCGTTCTATTTATTTTAATCTCTTGTTTTGGCTGGAGTGGGATGATATTTTATATTTCATTGTTTTAATATTGTTCAAGTTCTTACTTTTATTAAAATCACCACAGGCAGTAGTAATTTTGGTAAAATCGTTAGATTTGCTACAGCGTCGTAAATATGCTTCGCAATATTTGTTCCGGTTCTTTACGTTCAGATTCCACTGAGATCAATTTGATCTTTTATATTTTTGGGTCAGTAAAATTAAGTACCAGTTAAGTATTTACCAATAGAATCAGTGCACCACCTTCCCTCAAAATTTCTGGACTTCTGCCAAAATGGGAATGCGCGATTAAAAGAACTACTGCTAGTAGTAGTAATAACAATAGTAACAATTGTTTTAATTGTCAGTTTTATTAATGTGACTGAAAAAGATACTGCCATTCTTGAAATATTTTCAACACACGTAAACGCGCGCGCACGTACACTCACACACACACACACACACACACACACACACTCTCTCTGTCTCTCTCTCTCTCTCACACACACATACGCTCACACACACATTCAGACATACATACAGACAAAATAAAGACTAACAGATAGACAAACAGACATACAGATTGATAGCTAGCTAGCTAGATAGATAGATAGATAGATAGATAGATAGATATCGCATGCATAAACAACATTTTTTTAATTTATTCTTATTTTAACTTATGTCCATTGTCCAGAAATCTTTCCTCACACGTCTGTGACCTCTTCAGTGACACTTTATGTCAGAATGGACTAAGCGGAGCAGGAACAAACAGAAAGACGGAAAGTGTCGCCGAAGAGGTCACGGATATGTGACGAAAGATTTCCCGATTTTTTTTTCTTGTTATTTAGAACCATATTGTCCTTAATTTATTAAGACTAGATTTGATGTGAGTGAAATTTGATTGCAATCCTGGTTGTGCGAACGATCGCACATTAATTACTTTATGTTATTATTATATACTTATATTTTATACAAACTTAAAATATGTAACTGTCCACCTTTACACAAACTACATTCCTGGAAATCATGATAATCGGCGAGGTGGCTCCGACGGACGCGAGGAGGAAATAGTGAAACGAAACAGAAGACGGCTGTGACCAGGGATTGTAAATAATTTATTGGAACTTTTCCAATCAATTATTTTCTTAGCAATCAATTAATTTTAATTGGGATACAGGCCAGTCAATTATTGCAATTAATTGTCAATTATCTTGCCAAATATAAAACACCATATATTTTAGAGTGTTAGCTTCGATTTAGATAAGAGCCAAAAGGATAGGAAAATAAAAGTCACGTCTTATAGTTTCAAAAACTTTAATATCGGAAAACGTTCAAAGTTCAGTTTTATTGATTTAGAATAGGGAACAAACAACATGTATACTTTACATTGTAGAGTATACATTGAAGGTCTTTAATTGAAAGAGTTTCTCAAACGATTAGCACAATTAAAATGTTGTAATATAGCAAAAGGTCATGAACGATTGCAGATTTCTGGAACTAAGTCTTCATTCCAGAAAGCGCGATTGAATTGTAGAAATAATTGCATTTCTAAATTCATTGGTATTAAGTATTGCCGAAAATCATTAAAATTGTAACCTACTGAGCTGAAGAAACCTTCGAAAATGTTGGAGGCTGGTACAAAAATCTGCTGTTCAGATATTGCTGAGGTGAAATTTTATTTATTTTTTTTTTTGTTTTGTATTTTCGAACACATTGAAGCAAAATCATCATCTTCTGAAAGTAAATCAGACTGTTGTAACGTGTCATCAATTTCAGCTGATGTAGAACAGCAACTTCATCCGCAGTTAGCTCTGATTCTGTATTTCTCTTTCTCTTTTACTTGTTTCAGTCATTTGACTGCGGCCATGCTGGAGCACCGCCTTTAATCGAGCAACTCGACCCCGGAACCTATTCTTTTGTAAGCCCAGTACTTAATCTATCGGTCTTTTTTGCCGAACCGCTAAGTGACGGGGACATAAACACACCAGCATCGGTTGTCAAGCAATGCTATGGGGATAAACACAGACCCGCATACATATATATATATACATATATACGACGGGCTTCTTTCAGTTTCCGTCTACCAAATCCACTCACAAGGCTTTGGTTGGCCCGAGGCTATTGTAGAAGACATTTGCCCAAGGTGCCACGCAGTGGGACTGAACCCGGAACCATGTGGTTGGTAGACAGGCTACTTACCACACAGCCACTCCTGCGCCTATTGTAAAATTTTCACAACTCTACTTTCAAAATTTGGGCTGTGCACAATGGCTGCTAATGGAAGCAGATATTTTTAAACCTCCTCGTAAGGATACGATGCAAGAATTTCGTCAAAAAAGAAATCGAGCATCTCCCAAATCTATTTTTCTGTTCTTTGCAAGGCGACTGTTACTAAGCGTAATGTTCCTAAATTCTCTTTTAGAGTTTGCAGATCATTATGATCGCGTGGAGTCAACAGATAATCACCCAGCTTTCGATCGCCTTGAGAAGAGTCTAAAAACGGTTTGAGTTGGAATCATGTCATAAGTACTGGACCAATGAGTTTTATTTCTTTGTAAAGGTTGTTGCAAAGGTATTTTTTCCCGAAGTTTTCGTGCAAGTTTTCATGATTTTAGCTTGCCGATCACGATATTGATTTTATCAAGCAGAACTTCGTGTTTGTGGAGATAAACAGAAAGAGCTAGACTGAATTTATGAGAGGCACATCGTATCAATGGTATTCTACACAAATTCGCTATAGATTTGTTCACTTCAGTATTATCTCAGGTAATAGTTACTTTTCTAAATTCTTGTTATAGACACTTAACACATACTCTATAAATTCGACATAATCAGAAGCAGTAAATGAAGTTCACTCACCATTGGCAAAAATACCAGCAAAAAAATACAATAGTCGTTTTGGTATTTGCACGAATAAAATGCAAAGGGTGCAATGGAATGAGTAGAACTCTAAGTTCAATCGTCGATTACCAACGAAATTTCACTTGGAAGTTCATCAGATATTTTCTTTTCCACTTCTTGTGTAAGATTCTCCATGTATTTATTCAAGGTCACGTTTGTCATACTCCACACGTTTGTGTACTTACGAGTCAGTAGGTCGTCAGAAAAGGAAAATGGTTTTAAACCAACACATACCCAATCAACCCAACCATAATCATTTAAGGCTGAGTGATTGACCAAATTACTTCTCGGTGAAAGAACACTCGATGAAGATGGTTGCCCAGTTGCTTGTGTAGTAGAATACTCTGGATGCTGATTTTATTTTTTTTTTATATGATTCATAAGATTTATCCACCCAGTTCCTTTTTTCTGGGTCAACATTTTTTCCACAATTGCATTTCCATACATGTTCACTCTCTGTTTGATAAAAATATTTTATGACGATTAGTTCGTTTACACGCAGCATATGTTACTTCAAATTAGGAGATATTTCACCACTCTACTGATGAAAGACTGATCTAGTTAATACGTTAGAATTCAAATTACAACTGTGTTGCCGGCGAAGTTACGATTTAATGACACGAAGACAGAATGTGTGAATCATTCCCGGCATTCAGAACCAAGAAAAACTCGACAGCGATTATTTGAGAACATACACGATAGCCAGTGCCCAAAACACAACAGAATTTATGGATCATTATCGGCAGTCCTAACAAAGTGTCAACTCTTGACAGTGTTTATTTCACAACATAACACAATAGTCAATTCCTAAGCACAACAGAATGTGTGAATCGTTTTCAGTAATCAGAACAACGCGTCAACACAATACCTCAAGTAATTATAGAACGCTATATTTGGCAATTGAACGTCGAATGAAGTATGGGCCTTTTGGAAAACTATCGCTGCCAATGTTGCAATTAACTGCAATTAATTGCAAATAATCGTTGTGATAGCAATCAATTACTTACGACACCACTCAATTGGACCAATATATTGCAATTAATTTTTCATCTATTAATTTCTTACAACCCTGGCTGTGACGTCGCCTCACGCGCGGCGGCGTCGCCTGTCCACTATTTGTCGAGCGGGAACCGTTGAGACAAGATGTGTGAGTTCTGTTAGAGGCCAGCAAAGGCCATGGTACCCCGGCCGCGACAAATGAAGAGAAAAACGATCGATCGGCATCAGCGGCGCAAATAACAAAAGAGAATCTTGGTTTAGAAAATATGACAGGAAGGAGTAGGCTAAGTAACAGCGTTGGGAATGTTGGACATGACTTATAGAATTTATCAATGTTACTCAGGTTGTAAACGTCGAATTTCTTGGAACTAATAATAAAGGATTAATATGTAGTACACAAGGAAGCGGCCACGACTACCTGGCGCCCAAAATGACGCCGCTTCAGTCAGTGTTGTCGGTATCTAGGAGACGTAATATTAGTTTTGTCATGCTTATCATTTTTGTAATTACAGAAACCCATAGCAGACAGACATTGCATCTTAACAATAACAAGGGAATAGTGAATATAAGCCATAGATAAGACAAAGGAATATTAACAGCTTCTTGAATTGAAGTCATTAGTTTCATGCTCCTGTTACTCATCTGGAGCTTGAAGAGTTGAACACGGCCAGGACTAAGTATTTATTTTCTCACAAGGAATGTTAAAAGGTTGTTGGTATATAAAAAAAAAAATTACATAATGTAAAGGGAAGTAAGATGCTGACTTTTTAGTGAAAGATAAAACTTCAAGCTGCCGAAATACTTGTTGGAAATATATTTTCAAAGCTAGACTAAATCTAACGTTGTTACACATAAAATACATATATACATTTAACCATAACATCGCAGTACGCAAAAGCGCGCGCACCAACGCTCAACCAGCAATATTATATATATGTGTGTATATATTTATATACTCATATATACACGAAGACACATACACACATTCATACACAAATGCACTCAAATATATATGGGATGCCTCTTTACATAGTCTCAGCATTTGAACAATACATGCATTATTACTGATTGAGACATTTTTTCTAGAAAAAAAACTCATTGAAAAATCACACACATAAGCCAAAAAAAAATACATCAATTATCTCTGTTACTGGAGGTTTCTTTCCACCTACATTTCTAAAATATACTTCTATACGGTTAATTCCTAGAATATATTTTATTTCATTCCACTTTTTATTGGAATAAAAAATAATTAATACAAAATACAACCCACTTGGAATGCGCATGGCACTATAAGACTGAAGTGGTTTTTGTACACGCAATTTTCAATGTGCATATATATATATATATATATATATATATATATATATATATATATATATATATACACAGATTGAGAAAAAGAATGAGAGATAGGTATTATATAAACATGCATGTATATCTATATATCTAAATGTAATGTATATATGTATAATGAAGGTAAAGAATACAGGAGGGATAGGTTTTAACGGATGGTGTATTAATTTAACGCTCCAAAAAGAGGGAAAGAATATATATATATGTATGTGTATATGTATATATATGTGTATATCTATAAATATATATATATATATATATATAATATATA
>NC_043004.1:22655477-22660477 GCF_006345805.1 Octopus sinensis
TTTTTAATCCAGTTTTTTATCAACACAACCAATATTCTAATAAGGTCCTCATATTATTGTATATGCAAATATATGCACATCAAGCAAATTCTATGAATTTACATTAAATAAGAGGTATAGTGTTTTAAGTGAAGTATTATAGAGTATAGAAGATATTTTTATGAAAACACAATATGGTAAATGCAGAGACACAGAATATCGACAGAATTATTGTACCTCACATGCACTTTCACAAATTAGGTATTATACAATTGAAGTTCTAGATAAATGTTATTATCTGAAACATGAACGAATTAAACCTGTTGTTTCCAATGTTTTATATATTTTGATGTGTATGGGAAGAACAATATTTACTGGTAAAATTAGGTAAAATATCTTCTATTTCAAAGGAAATAATTCTTCAAATAGGCATGATGTATTTTATTGCTTGGTTTGAGTGATAAAAATAGTTATTGTTTGCCATGAAAAATACCAAAGTAAAAAAAATTGTTATGTTCAGTATATTCATTAATTAAATGATAAAAATGGCATAAAATTCTTCAAGAAACTATTACCTGCTCAAGTGTTGCATAGTTGCAATATTTATCATTCATGCCTTCCTTGAAATCTAACTACTGTTTTTTTTTTAAGTTGAACAATTCTCGATTTTATAATGCTTAAATTATATGTTTAATAACTTCGTATTCTTTTATTTTCTCATTTTCTTTGATATAATTGAAATTCAATATTGTTACAAAAAATAGATATGTGTCAAGGTTTCTGTGAACTAGCGAATTCTACAGCTGCCGTTATCGATCAATTTTTCAATATTTCCAAAAACGCAAAAACGCAATGTCCACTTTTAAGCAAGAATGGCTATTTGAAATATGGTTCCAGTGACCATCTTGAATCCTATAATTTGCATTGCTTTCCTTTAATTTAGAAATCCATTTCTGGTCTGCATTGATTCGAAAATCTACAATTAATATTAACTTTATTATTTTTTCTGTCAACAACTTTATATTTTGCACAGTTTTTCGTTAAAAACAGGGAATATAAACAACTAGTATGCTAGTTATGTAAAGAATTACAAGAGAATAAGTAGATACGCTTTTTGCTAGATATGATAAAGTATCCCTTGCTTATGAAATGCGTGAATCTTGAAGAGTTTTAACAAACTAAGGTTAGATTTTACACTTAAACAAATCTATGTTCATAGTTCGCATGTTAATTACTGCATTCGATAAAATTAAGTTTAAGCTGCTACTACTAGTACTACACTGCTGCTGCTGCTGCTACTACTACTACTACTACTACTACTACTACTACTACTACTACTACTACTACTACTACTACTAACCTCGTACTTTTGCCGAAAAGCTAGGTTACAGGGACGTAAACATACTAGCATCGGTTGTCAAGCAGGGTTAAGGGACACAAGCACACGCACGCACACACACACACACACGAACACAGACATATACGGCGGGCTTCTTTCAGTTTGCATCTACCTGATCCATGCACAACGCTTTGATCGGCTCGAGGATATAGTAGAAGACACCTGCTGAAGGTGCCACACTGTGGGACTGAAGCTGGTACCATACAGTTAAAAAGGAGCTTCTTACCACTCAGTTACGCATATTTATATGTACCATTTCAGTGGATTATATGATGGAATTTAGTTTATGAATTTTCGAGTTTATCGTGGTCTGTTAGTGCAAGAATGAACGCCTATGTAGAATAATATATGACAATTTTTAATAACTCTTTTGAAATTTATATTTCATCTTCATATATTTATTCCTTAAATACAACTGAAAAGGGCTACATATCCCCGGAAAATTGTTACATTAATTATACTGATTATTATACCATATGGTAGCCACAACGGTTTTATTCCTATACGCATCACACAGGCACTCTTTTCCTAAATGTTAAAAATATATTTCTGAGAAATATCATCACGTGGGAGAAGCGTTTTGATCTTAGGTTTAAAATGCGCCTACCCAAATTAGAAACAGTGGACCCAAAAGCAAACTTTTTCTTGAAGTAGTACAATCGTTGCTTGAAATAGTGTTATAGAAGTTTGCTTTAACGAGCTTGTCATTATCCGCCAGCTTTTGAGAAATATTTATTCATTTTACACGTACATGTCATGTGCTTCTAGTTACACCCCAAGAAACACTTCTCTATAATAATCACATTCCTACTGTAACAATTTCATTTTTTTATTTTGTTTGTCTTTGAACCAAAGTGTATATAGAATTATATCTTCCGATGCACGATTCTTTTAATAGTAAATGGAAGGGTATGTTAAGAAGGAGATTTGGCTGATATTTCTTACTACTTGAGTGACTACGTCATTGTTAGTTCACTAGCACAATATGTATGTACATATGTATGCATGTGCATGTATGACTCTGTGTGTGCATGTGTACATTTATATATATATATATATATATATATATATATATAATGCCCATTGCACGAAGCTTAACTGTTATTGGGGCTGTGATCAAATGTGATCACAATGTCTACAATGTCTTGTACAGAATTGGCAGCTAGAACGAGGGTTCCAGTTGATCCGATCAACGGAACAGCCTGCTCCTGGAATTAACGGGCAAGTGGCTGATCACTCCACAGGCACGTGTACCTTTACCGCAGTTCTCGGGAGATTCAGCGTGACATAGTGTGTGACAAGGCTGGCCCTTTGAAATACAGGTACAACAGAAACAGGAAGAGTGAGAGAAAGTTGTGGTTAAAGAGTACAGCAGGGATCAATACAAATCCCTGCCGGAGCCTTCTGGAGGTTTAGGTGTTTTCGCTCAATTAACACTCACAAGGCCCGGTCTGGGTATCGAAACTGCGATCCTACGACCTCGAGTACGCTGCCCTAACCACTGGGCCATTGCGCCTCTACTATATATATATATATATATATATATATATATATATATATATATACGTGTGTGTGTGTATATGTATGTATATATATGCGTGTGTGTGTGTATTTATATATGAATTAGGAGTTAGAGGTTATAGAAACCTCTACGGGATAAATGCATTACCTAAGTATGTATATGCTTTGCTGTAAGGTTAACAGTAGTTGGTAATTGAAGGGTAAACCTTGGTTTAATATATTCAGATTGTATATATATCAAATTTTATTTGATTTGCTTTGCGGGATCAACTGTTTTAACGAAAACGTATATTGTTGTGAAATGCTCGCAATACGAGAATAGAAAAACAGGCAACAGCTGATGAAGGATCGTTCGTTATGTTGTTTGTTTTCTTTACCATATGTGTAGTTCGTTGTTCGAAATAATAGGTCATGTTCCATGTACTCGTGCGTCGTATTTTTTGTTGTACACGTTTCATGACGTCCTATGTCCATGTATGCTTATATATATATATATATATATATATATATATATATATATATATATATATATATATATACGTATAGATATAGGCATGTACATACACGTATGCATATATGCATATACATATATATATTATTTATATTATTATATGATCGAACGCCACGCATCCTCTTCCAAGGATATATATATTTATAGTAAGAGAGATAGATAGGTAGATAGATAGATAGATAGATAGATAGATAGATAGATAGATAGATAGATAGATAGATAGATAGATAGATAGATAGATAGATAGATAGATAGATAGAATTTAAGGTGTATTCCGATAAGAACGTTGTAGAGTACAAAATAGAACTCGTTCACCCTTAGAATTACCAAATAGCCAGTAGTGTTACTGCTATATCTTCGTTTAGACATTCATCGGATTTGAAAGTAAAATTGAAAAAACAGAGTCAACAAGAAGGAGTACGTTAGACAGCTATTTAATATACACTACACACGTTTCGATACGACATAGATCCACATACACACACGATTTAAATGAAATAACGGTTTCCCTGTGCAATGCGATCCAGTTTTATCTCCTCAGGTGGTACAGAATCACTGTCCCCGTTAGTAAGTCTTTGACTTTGATAGTAGCTAATCCAACAGGTGCTTTTGAATCTAGTAGACGCACGCCGTTCATTTCGTTCGCTGTCAATGTGCCTCTGCACGATCGGCACGAGCGGCATTGGATACACTAGCTGTCATCTTTGTAAGGCGCCAAGCTGGCAGAAACGTTAGCACGCCATGCGAAATGCGTAGCCGTATTTCGTCTGAGCTACGTTCTGAGTTCAAATTCCGCCGAGGTCGATTTACCTTTCATCTTTTCGGGGTCGATTAGATAAGTACCAGTTACGCACTGGGGTCGAGATAATCGACTTAGTCCGTTTGTCTGTCCTTGTTCGTTCCCTCTGTGTTTAGCTCCTTGTGGGTTGTAAAGAAATAGCTGTCCACTTTGTTTCACATGTTAGGTTGCACATGCTAAATTTTAATATTTCGCAAATACATTCGCACATATCCACATATATATACAATCATCACCCCACACATATCTCTTGGCATCTCCACACACAAACACACACACACACACACACAACACACACACACACACACACACACACACACATATATATATATTATATATATATATATATATATATATATATATATATATATATACGGTGGAGTGGAAGCACTCCGTCGGTTACGACGATGAGGGATCCGGTTGATCCAACCAACGGAACAGCCTGCTCGTGAAATTAACGTGTAAATGGCTGAGCTCTCCACAGACACGTGTACCCTTAACGTAGTTCTCGGGGATATTCAGCGTGACACAGAGAGTGACAAGGCCGGCCCTTTTAAATACAGGTACAACAGAAACAGGAAGTAAGAGTGAGAGAAAGTTGTGGCGAAAGAGTACAGCAGGGATCACCACCACCCCCGGCCGGAGCCTCGTGGAGCTTTAGGTGTTTTCGCTCAATAAACACTCACAACGCCCGGTCTTGGAATCGAAACCGCGATCCTACGACTGCGAGTCCGCTGCCCTAACCACTGGGCCTTTGCGCCTCCATATATATATACATACATACATACATA
>NC_043004.1:22670477-22702977 GCF_006345805.1 Octopus sinensis
CGAGGGCTCCTGGGTTCGAATCTCAGACCGGGTGATGTGTGTGTTTATGAGGGAAAAACCTAAGCTCCACCCGTTTCCGGCGGATGGTAATGGCGAACTTCTACCGACTCTTTCGCTAGAACTTTCTCTCACTGTTTCCTCAAGCATCTAGCAGCTCACCTGTCACGGACCGGCGTCCCGTCCAGGTGGTAAACCTATATGCCAATGAAACCGGGAAACGACTTATTCTTTGTAAGCCTAGGAAACCGGCCCTTATAAGTGAGATATGGCTCGACAAGGAACAAGCAACAACGTTTGTCATGCAAAATGGTGGATAGCATACTGCAAGAACAAACAACGAAAGTTTTCATGTTTAGCAAAACATCGATATTTCGTTAAATTCCTGGTAAAAATAATTATTTTGTTTACTTGTGAAATATATATTTGATAAGGAATTCCTTGAAAGTTTTACTATAAATGGATGTCGAATAGGTATTTGCATGTGTATTGGAATATTTTATCGCTTATAATTCTGGAAAAAACTTCTGTAAAGTACTGCGGACAGAAGCTAAATTTATAACAATAAAGATGAGGAACATAATTCAGTCATTTAAAAAGTTGTAAACTAAATTAGCACCCAACAATGTCACATTTATGAATCAGCATAAGTTATGTGTTGCTGACTGAACTTGATATATGCATTGTTGATGGAACAATGTAAACTTTAAACAACACAATGAATTTCACTATAAATAGTCACACTAGTTATCACGAGATTAAGCTTATAAATAACGTTAACAAAACTTCCGAAACTCAGTCTGGTAGTTAATATTTTCTTTGATATTTATATAAAAATTGTTCTATTTTCATGTGGGTACATCTTTACTTAGAAAGGGTTTAATATTTCTCACATGAGATATCCTATAACAGGGCTATCGGGAATTAAACTACATTTTATGATAACATTATTAAGAACAAAAGATGCTATAAGCAATTTAAGGCCTGGAGTGTATTTTTATGAATCAATTAAGTTCACAATTTTAGACAATACATTTTAACTTTCGACACTGCAAGCATATGACAATGTAGGCGGTCACTGTATACAATGCAAGTTATTTTTAAATGAACAGCGATAAAATTTGGATGTGAAATTTTATCTAAGTATTTATAAGCATAACAATCGAATGCATATAGTGGTATGGTGTGAATCTACATGTCGCGGCTTATGTGCTATTAACTAGTCTAATATTGTTGATTCTCATATTACTATAATATTGTATAGGTTGAAGTTCCATAAATTATATAGTAATTCGACTCAAGAGGGATTTATTTGTATCAATTTCACTTTTCTTTTGCAAGTCATGATTTGTTAACAATAACGTACTTGTGTGCGTGTGTGTTGTGTGTGTGTGTGTATGCGTGTGTGTGTGTATGTGTGTGTGTATGTGTGTGTGTGTGTATGTGTGTGTGTGTATCATCTTTTACTTGTTTCAGTCATTTGACTGCGGCCATGCTGAGGCGCCGCCTTCAGTCGACCAAGGACTCATTCTTTGTAAGCCTAGGACAGATTATTTCCGTCTCTTTTGCCAAACCGCCAATTAACAACCGATGCTGATGTGTTTACGTCCCCGTAAACACATCAGCATCGGTTGACAATCGATGTTGGGGGCACAATTGCTAGAAATAAGAGTCAGACAACTTATAGCTTCGTAAAAGCGCATTTATATATACTGACAGGGTAGATAACTGGCCAATGAGCGAATACTAGACTGCACGGTTTCATCCTAGTGCGAATTGTCAGCAGTGTGCTTCCACTGCTTCCATAGAAGAGTTAATTCTCTCTGTCAATATATACATTGGCCAAATGTATTTATGGCTGATTTAGCGATATTTTCTCGGACAGAAATTTTCAGCGGTTGCAAGCATATGTATAAATATTCCTGATTAACTTGTTGATATCTTTTCAGCCTTGTCAAGGAGGATAGCTCTTTTACCTTTTTACTTATTACTTCTTGTGTTTCCCATTTTCCGGTTTTTTACCTTCTGCGCTTTATATATATTGCATTTTCATTTTTTGGGGGGTTTATTCTCTTATCCAATTCTCTTCTTTTAGTTCGTTATCATATGTAGTTTGGGATATTTCTCAACATACGAAATAGCACTTAAAGACATGTATTGTGTCTTTTAAATAAATAATATTCATCTCTCACAAGATTATCATGGAACAGTCCATTATATATATAAAGTACTATTATTATTATTAATAGTAATAATAATGATAACAAAGTGGCCACAAAGTTTAACGTATATATATATTTTCCTCATCCTTACATCCACATCCACATACTCTACCTCTACCCCCACCCTTGCTTTCCCCACTCCCACTTCACCCACATTACATCACACCACCACACACACACTAGCACTGACCACTTCCCAGCCCCACACTCTCATCCACACACCTACACATACACACACGCACACGTCAAGTTCACCAGCCCTCTTCCACACGCACATACATGCTCTCTTATGCACACTCACACGCACCTTCGTTTTGGGAGCACCACTACTTCATTATCTCCCCTTATTTCTAGCACTCCTGTGTGATCCCTCTGTCCAGCATTCGCCATGATAGATCGCTAGCCGCTACACATTCTTTATTTTCTCTCCTTGTTTCTTTCTGTGTTCCTTTCTCTAGAAAAGTGTAGGCTCAAAACGTTAAAGACTTTTACACTTCCCGAACGTTAAACTAATACATTTGTTTGTTGTCTACACCACCTGTCTTCGTATTTTGTCTTTTATGTGAATTCTCCCATATATATATATAGCCAAATATGTGTGTATCATTATCTATCAATGTATATATATATATATATATATATATATACGCGTTTGAGTGTGTGTCTCTGTGTGTTTGTGTGAGTCTGCTTGCGCGTCTCTGCGTGTGTCTGTTTGTGTGTATGTGTATGTACGTGTGTGTTTGTGTGTGTGTGTATGTGATAGCTCTCGACTTTTTAATCGCCTACGACTCTCCAAAACACTACCACTGACAGGGTACATACACGTAGGTGCCAAATCAGTTAAAAACCAAAACACGCAAGCTCGCAGGTCATTTAGAACTGAATATTTACTAGAAGACGGTTACATTCTGTGTGATAGGAAATGACATTTTAATCATGTAAAAGATTTGCAAATGTTTCCGCACAGACAACACGAAGATGCTTGAGTTTGTTGTGAAGACTACAGGGAAATGTTATTGCGAAATTTGATGTTGCTTTCCAACCCTGACTTCCTCATGTAGACTTTGGTGCAAACAGAGCAAGATAACCAATGAGATCGCTACTGTAAAATGTCTGTAGGGGACTTAAGTGTGTGCGTCTGCTTCTGATTGACTACTCCAGATTGGGGAGAGAAATATGGTTGCAGGTATCACAAATTAGGTGAGAAGGATCATTCGTCACAAGCCGTTCATATCTTGCTCCTCTTTTTATCAATGCGTGTTTCTGTTTATTATCTTCAAATAAGGAAGCACCTTCTCAGATTTTTCTCTTACATTTTGGTTGGTCCATTTCATTACTCTCTCAGTTTGTACGCATCATATTCAAACTGCTTAAAGGACAACTGTCATATTTTTGAAACGCGCATTTGGTTTACATCGAACCCTCTTTGCTCCATTTATCTTACCACGTAACTTTTTTTTTTTTTGTGTGTGCATCCGTTGATCGCACAGCTGTGCTTTCTCAAATGGTCATACAAATCCTAACAGGAAGAACATTGTGACAGTATTTAAAATAAACTGCAAATGGTATTCAATCATTTGAATGAATATACATCGAGGTTGGAAGGATAGATAGATAGATAGATAGATAGATAGATAGATAGATAGATAGATAGATAGATAGATAGATAGATAGACAGACAAACAGTTTCAGAGAGATAGATAGACAAACATACAGACAGATGGACAGATAGATCGATAGATATATGTGTATGCATGCTTTTCTGCATGATTAATTGTCTTTGTGTGGCATTTTAAAAGATTTTGTGGGAGTTTTTAAATGTTAAATAGGCTGAATACGGATTAAATGTCCATTTTTTTTTATTGAAATAATTATGTTCGCCGCTAACAAAATATCCTGACGGTGTTGCGTCTTTACACATACATACATGCAAAACAACCTGTGTGTGTGCGTCTGTGTGTGTATTTGCGCGTGTTTGTGTGCGTGTGTGTGCGTATGTGTGTGTATTTCCGCGTGTTTGTGTGCGTGTGTGTGTGTGCGTATGTGTAAGTGCAGGTATGCGATAGAAATAAAAAAAAATATTGCGAGAGAGCTAGACAGAGTTTGGCTATGCAAATGTGGACTGGATAAAAATTTATTGATTGTTATTTTGTCATTATTTATGGCTATTAAATTATTAAACGTTGCTCAAATTCTACTGTAAATGTCTGCATATTTAGGATGTTCGTTTCATAACGACTCCGAAACTTAAGCTCGAACCGAGAACTCTCAGTGAATTGAATTCATTAAGCCAACATTACATATATACATAAAGAATACGGGGGACAGTAAGCAAAAGAAGAAAGATATATCTCGCATAATTAGCAGTCTGAATTAATATATTACAAGTTAGAAGTTCCCTTTCTATTCCCGATGTTAGAACATCGCTAACAAATTGCCCAGAGTAACGATTTCGGAAGATTCAAATTCCTACAAAGTGTGTAGGCTTATACAGGTATCACACAGATAACTCGCAGATGATACACTGGTGGCGATTTTCCTTTCTTGCATTTTTCAGTTACCTATACCAAGTTTGTTTGTTTTGTTTTTTTACAACAAGGCAAATTTTCGCTATACTGATGAATGTTTTACTACCCATATTCTGCGTATCTAGGCACTCAGATGCCCTGCATTGAAAAAGATTTAAGAAATGTGAGACGCGTTTGCCGTTCTTGTGTCTCACTGCGGCGACGACGTTCATCTAATTCTTAAAAGTATTAAATGACAACATAGCACAACGAAACAAAAAAAAATTAATGCGCAAGTATCTCCCCCCTCCCGGCACACACACACACACACACGTATTCCTCGCGAACTCCATCACCATGTTTGTTCAAGGAAACATGTACCGTCAAATACAATGACACGGTAGATAAATTCCCCTTTCTATTGAATTTGTTGCTGGAATGTCGATCTCACAGCATTGACCAACAGAGTAGCCCAGTTTCTCTTTGCCTTCTTGATTGCCTGTATGTTTCAATTTCTTTAACTCGACATGAAAGTGCTAAGTTTCTGTCAGACAACTACGGAACTTTAAGCCTAATGTGCCCGAATCAAAATGTTTGGACTGACTATGTGGTAAGAAGCTTGCTTCCCGACTAAATAGTTCGTGGTTCAGTCCCACAGCGTGACACCTTGTGCAAATGTCTTCTACTATAGCCTCGGACAGACCAAAGCCTTGTGAGGTGATTTGGTAGACGGAAACTGAAAGAAGCCTGTCATATATAGACATCTATGTGTGAGTGTTTGTGACTGTGTTTGTCCCCCACCACCTCGTGTCAACGGGTGTCGGTGCGTTTGCATCCATTCACAATGCTTTGGTCGGTCCGAGTCTGTAGTAGAAAACATCCAAGGTGCCGTGCAGTGGGACTGAACCCGGAACTATGTGGTGTAGGAAGACAGCTGATTACCACACAGCCACAATATTTTGTCTTCTAACAGAGTGTATACATTTAGGATGATACACAGATGAGAGAGAGAGAGATAGAGAAAGAAATTGAGGGAGTTAGTGGAGAAATTAACGAATTTCTGATATATTATTCTTGGTAGTCTCTGAACCGAATGTAAACGACGGAAAAATCGAAATAGTTAGGATAGTACATAAGCTCAGTTGGATAATCGTGTTAGGTTTTGTGATATTGGTCTATTATTGCACTGTCACGGGAAATCAGTTCCCTTCAGTAATAAATTATTCGACTAGTAAAGAATATTTAGTTTTCGGCCATGAAAATCTCATTTCAAGTTAAATAATAGGGATTTCTTATAACAGACACCCAAAAATAGATTGCCTATACCTGTTTAGTTGTTAGAAAATCTTGTCAGTGGATGAAACTAACGTTGATTTTAAATCTATATTCTTTAACACGTGTTTTCTTCCGAATATGTTTTCGCACAATAATTCTGATTAATATATACATAATATATTGAGAAATAATTTCCCTAGAAAGTTGTTAAAGATGCAATAAAAAAAAAAAAAACAAATAGAGAATGATGAAATTAGAATATAAATTTAAGTTATTTACTTCGTACCTTTATTACATTTCTGAGCACAGGTTAATTCTGAATATTAGAAAATTTATTTCACTTTCAATATTTCCAGTATTAATTTTATATCTAAATATTCTAGCAGTAGCATAATACATTGTGATGGTTAATGAACCAGATAAATTCTAAAGACTAAAATATTAATTACGTACAATGACGCGAGGCTACTAGTGTACAGAAAGAGTGGTTAGATATATCTTCACCACCCTGAAAGTACAAAAAAGAGGCAGAAATTCTAGTATTGGAAACATTTGAATCCTAGTGTATGGTCTTTCTGGTATAATGGCTTCTTTGTCTCAGGTAGTAAATGTAGTAACGAAAGGAAATAAACCCTATTTTATTGATACCAGAAGTGTAAAACTGATAGACATCTCCAGCAAATACTGAATTCTGATTGTAAAATGGATTCAACTTGAAAATAATAATAAAATGTTAATCAAAAACTGTGTGTAATTAGTCAAACAGTAGAATATAGAAAAGAGTGCTTGAAATATCATAAAAAGCAGCTGAAATGGAGAAGTGAAGGGAATGGAAATTGAAAACATACATGAATATATACATGTACCTGCATGCATACATACATTCATACATACATTCATACATACATTCATACATACATACATACATGCATACATACATACATACATACATACACACATACATACATACATACATACATACATACATACATACATACATACATACATACATACATACATACATACATACATACATACATGTATATGTAAACGTATGTTGTATCAATGAAAAAGTAGTATGTACACATTCTGAAACATTAGTATCTAGGAAATATTTTAAAAGAACAGGCATCTGGAAAACAACAAACTATGTGTGAAAACTACATTTAAACAAGCATTCAAAGTAGTTAGTAAATTATTCAATAGAGAGCAGTGCTAAACACAGTAGGCATTCAAAAGTGTGTTCATACATCCGTAAGAACCCATATCATTGAGAAACTGATCATAGAATTGATTAATCAAGGTTGGTCCAGAACAATACTCACCGATTTAACGATTTTCTTTGTGATAGGCATTGAACTAGTTCATACGGATTATTTTAACGTATTATTTCTTTGTGAATATTTATTGAAATATTACAAAATATAAATTTTCAAAGACTCCACTAATAATTATCGAGCAACAACATTGCATGTATGCCTCCACCTCTTTTCACTAACTGCTACTGATAATTATAATTTTAAGACATTATTTCCAAACAATAAATCTTTCTCAAAAAAAGTATGAGATACAGAAAAGCCTATAATATGTGTGATTTCTTTCATTAAGAAAGCAAAATTTTATTAAAATAATCGCATTTATTAGAATGTCAAAGAAGAAAAAGTTATGTATAGAAGAGATTATAGGTGACACAAAGCCCTGGAGAAGTGAGCATAGGAGATTAAAACATAATGTCTATTTACAGGTGTTCGTCTGATATGCAAAGTCACTAATTAATCGTTAAATTTAATGTTCATAAGACTTCTATTTCTTTCATTTTCAACTTTAATGAACTTTTCTTGAAAAACACGAATTTTCAGAAGAGAAGATATTTTAATGAATCACGCACAGCTAATGAGAAAACTTTTATCGTAGCTGCCTGAATATATTAAAAGTCTATCAACTTTCAGATTTATATTACTCGGCACTGTTGATTTCTGACTTCAGCCTCTCGACTTAGCTGGCAAGCCATTAATGAGATTACATAAAGATGTATTCGTTAAGAGTGAGCATACACAGCTTATTTGACGTTTGGTTATCCGACAATCTGGAATTGTACATGTGAAATTACAGTAGGGACTTGTTGAATTTTACGAGAGCATGTAGAGTTGATAAGATGCAGGAGCCATGAAGATAAATGACAACAGCAACAATCTATAATGTAGAATTTGGTAGCTATTGCTTCCTCTAATATTATACACTCAACAGCCAGATAAATGTTTAAACTTATTTTGTCGAGACCAGATTAATACATATCAGACGTACACTGAATTTTAATTCCCCTGTATTACCTCTAACCGCAAACTGAAGTCCCATTATTGCATCGTGTACTATTAAAATGGTACGTTTTCGATCACACGTTATGAAATACAATGTGTACTAAAGTGTAGCTATGACCGAGGTACTGAAAAGTTCCTGGCTTTGAATAAAACAAAATAGAGGAGGATCAGTAAATTATGATTTCACTCAATATATTCTCAGATTCACATACTTATTGCAGCTTTCCTTTCAGCTTTTCAAAATCTGAATGTAAAAAACTCGGAATGTTCGGCTTACTTCCAGACCTTTCTCGATACCCTTAAAGTCAGGAACTTTTCAGTGCCCTGTCATATGTACCATTCTACAACCAGGTTGTTGTAACCTACAAAAATGTCTATTGCCGGAAAGACAATGCCACTCTTTTCTCTTACGTGCCAAGGAGTCAACCAACTTAGATATAACTTGTCAAATCTGAAATGCCTTAATGAAAAGAAACATGAAATAACGGAGAAAAGCACAATATAGTTTTGCAACAACATAAAAGTTGCACCATTGTTCATATGAAAAACGTGTTAGGCATAACACGTAAAGAAAACCTCCTAAATCGCTATAAAATCTATGTCGTAGAATTTTTGATAAATATTTTTGCTAACTCTAAAACATTACTATAGTAAAAAGCAAATTGTCACAAACCATTTAAGAACCACAAAATACATCCGATCTACAAAGCATCAATGAGATTCACAAACGAATACTCCCAAGTTAGGCCTAGAGATATACATACAGGTATTCAGCAACGATAAAACTTTCACCTGGTTGTTCGAGTTGCTGGGTATAACAACTGCAATACTTCCAAATTATACCTTACTGTCTTTAAAGAAAAACAAACTCAAGAAACACTTCATTACATAATTTAATTCTAGATATTCGTTAGAAAACCGTAAAGTCACGACTAGAATGTTCTAGATCATAATTCCGTTTAATACGGGCAGAATTGCCTTAAACAAAAGACACAACACGCATAGTACTACTACTACTATTATTACTACTAATAATAATAATAAGAAGAAGAAGAAGAAGAAGAAGAAGAACAGCAGCAGCAACAACAATAATAATAATACATCTGTTAGGAAACCACCCATTGCATTCGGCTGCTCTACTCAACTACATTTAACGCATCTAGATTTCTTAGAGCTATAATATTTCACTAACCCCATTCGAGCCCAGCATTTATGCCTCCTGAATTCAATTCTCCATCACTATATCCTGCAGATGTCGACTTCACAGATGTTTCAAATGAAGATCTAACGTATCGATGACACCTGCCTCGAAAGATCTATGAAAGTTAGATTCACTGTTTATTCTTCCACAATGTACCATATAAAAACATGTAGATTGTATATTTGGGAAAAGTGTTGAAGGGCCGATTTTTGCAATACACACAGGAGCACATACATACATATGTACTGACAGACAGATAGCTAGCTACCTAGATAGATAGATATGCGTGTGTGTATGTAAGTGTGTATATCTACATATATATGTAGACACACACATATATATATACATACAAAAGTATTTACACGCGTATATATATATGTATATATATATATATGTTTGTGTGTCTGTGTTTGTCCCCCCAACATCGATTGACAAGCGATGCTGGTGTGTTTACGTCCACGTCACATAGTAATAATAATAATAATAATAATAATAATAGGACTTACAAATATATATAACATACAAAAATTGCACTAATGGGCACTGCACACATCCTACTCTGAACACTTTCAATTCAGTAACCATCAGAGCATCACAGCAAATCACAGCACATACCCAAGGCACACAGAGCTGCGTACGGTAGTGAAGTGAAAGCACGCAATAAAAATAAAACTACTGAATAATAATAATAATAATAATAATAATAATAATAATAATAATAATAATAATAATAATATAATAATAATAATAATAGATGTAAATGTTCCCACTGACAAACATATATATGTAACGGAATTTGACAAATTAAGTAAATATTATGTTGAGGAGAAAATTCGTGAGCCTTGTTAAAATAATGGGGTTTTTTTTATATAAGAAGAATGATGATGATGATGGTTTCTAAATTAGATAAAAAGCCATCAAAATCGAGCGCAAAGAGTCAGTTGATTAAACATACTCAAAAGTGATTCTTCTTTTTAAGAACTTACGGGTAAAGTAAGGCAAGGAGCATTTGTACATAGGCCGACTGCACCTTTTGTGATAATACTGAACAGTCTAGGCGCATGGCTCAGCGGTTAGAGCGTCGAGCTTACGATCGTGAGTTTGTGAGCTCGAATCCCGGACCGGGCTGCGTGTTGTGTTCTCGAGCAAGGCACTTTATTTTTTTCACGTTGCTCCAGTTCACTCAGCTGTAGAAATGAGTTGCGACGTCACTGGTGCCAAGCTCTATCGATCTTTGTCTTTCCCTTGGATAATACTGGTGGCGTGGAGAGGGGAGGCTGGTATGCATGGGCGACTGCTGGCCTTCCATAAACAACCTTGCCCGGACTTGTGTCTAGGAGGGTAACTTTCTAGGTGCAATCCCATGGTCATTCATGACCGAAGGGGGTCTTTACCTTTACCTTGTTTGTAATATTAAGAATTCATTACTTTCTCTACCCTATAATATCTATGAATCTGTTTATAACGTTAGATATTATTATCTTCAGTGTAAGCACAGGTACCTGGAAATTCACGGCTGGAATAGACGTTCCTGTTTCTGTTTTCATGCATGTTTTACAGATATTTGTGTCATTGCCACACTAAGTTACAATAACGCCATTATATTTTCATATTCGTTCCATCGCAGAGGTCACTAAAAGCTCAGCAGATGAATTTTATCGTTGTTTGTATTTTTTCTTGGAATTCGTTCTATAATTACAACTGCTGAAAGTGAAAGTCAGATTTGTTAACAAGCTGAACATCCCTATACGTTATTATTCTCCAGTTTTTGTATACTTCAAACAATATGCGTGAGCCTTTACGTGCGTCTGTGCCTGTTTTATTTCGACAATCATGTTGAAAGCATTACGCAGGTGTTTAGTAAAATCTCAGGGGGATTTCTTTCAACGGTTAATTATGATTATATTGGCACTAGTGCTTACAACTTTGTACAAATGGTATATATTCAGTTTATGTTATACACATGCCTCTAAATCGTGAGTATCTCTTAACACTGAAACTTATATCTCAGATTAAGACAGCAGCAGCTGAGCGTGTGTGCGTAAAGGCATATGAATGATTATATGTGTGCCTGTGTGTGTGCATGTGTACTCACATACACTCATACATATATGCACATATACATACATGCATACACACATGCAGGCATACACACATATGGATGTATATATAAATATATATATGTATGTATGTATATATGGATATATATATATATATGTATGTATATATGGAAATATGTATGTATATATGGATATATATATGTATGTATATATAGATATATATGTATGTATGCATACTCTGTGTACAAGCACACAGCGTGGATATTATAAATCTAGATATAACTATCGGTGCCAAGTATACATTGCAATTATATGACGCAACTTGGAAGTACTCCCCAAGTTCTTGGCTGACACGATATATCGGTCCGTCAAAATTCTTCTCAGAGAGAATATATACCTCGTAAATAGATAATTATACGCAATATGGATTTCCGTGATGTCCTGTTGTTATACAACACATATAACATTCCTGGAACTCGTGCCAATATAAGTACAAATGCCACTAACCATGTATGTATATATGCATGTATGCATGTATGTATGTATCTATCCATCTATCTATTTATCTTTCTATCTATTTATCTATCTATGTATTCCTTTGTCAATCTACCTATGTATCTATGAGTCCGAATATCTGTCTCTCACTGTGTTTCTCTCTTTCTAATGATCTACCTATGTATCCCTATAAATATTCAGAGACAGACAGACAGAAAATTAGGTAGGTATGTGGGTAGGTAGGTAGGTAGGTAGGTAGGTAGTTAGGTAGGTATGTAGGTAGGTAGGTAGGTAGGTAGGAATGTAGGTAGGCAGGCAGGTAATGGGTAGGAAGAATACATATAGCTGTAGAAAAAGGATGTATACCCATGATATGTGGTTGTGCATACACTACAATATTTATATTTGTATTTTGCGCGGCGAAATGGTAGAACCGTTAGCACGCCGGGCTCAATGCTTAGCGGCATTTCGTCTGTTGTCTGTAGATTCTGAGTTCAAATTCCACTTAAAGCTTGACTCTAGCTTTCATCATTTCAAGGTTGATAAAATAAATACCAGTTGCATTCAGGGCTCGATGTAATCGACTTAACCCCTTCTTGGATATTGCTGGCCTCGTACCCAACTTAAAAACATTCTATATATTTGCATTTATATACCTATATACATGTAATTGTATGTCTGTAAGTGTGCGTATGCAAACGCACACACACACACACATACACACAGACATATATATATATATATATATATATATATATATTATATATATATATATATATATATATATATATAGCAGGGATTTATGTCTCTTGTGATATCAGCAGCTTCCAATAAAGATATTTTCACAAGTATGTTGCTTTACCAATAACCTAGTATGTAACTCCAAATTTCATTCGTGAATATCCCACAAGATTAAGTGTCATTGATTATATTCGCCATTTGATAAATCGTTGTCTGACTTAAATAAATAAGATCAAATAAGGGAATCTCGAAATATAGCAAGGACGATGCTTGAGATCCCTATTGCTTTTAAAATAATTAGTTTGAGAAATCAGCTAGTGTAGACATAAATAGAAATGAAAACACAGAGTTGTCTTTCTTGGATTTTTTTTTTTTTTTCCATCATAAATCTGTCCCATTAGGTTTGAAATCTGAGTAAACAGCAACACAGACAACAAATTAATTAAAAATCTATAAGGGAACAGTTATGCGGAGGACTGTACAGCTGAAAATAGCAAAGTAACTATTCACATGACATTGAAACGTGGGTGCCTGTGTATGTGTGTATGTATGTATGTATGAATGTATGTATGTGTGTATGAATGTATGTGTGTATGTATGCATTTGTGTGTATGTAAGTTTGCATGCATGTATTTATACATGTATGTATACATGTGTCTATGTATGGATGTTTGCATGTGTGTATGTATGTCTGCGTGTAACTAACAACCTGCCTATTTCTCAGTCTCTATATATGAAACGCTCTCATGTCTAACACCTATATATCGTCAAACTAAGACACCTGCTTGTTCATACAGCTGTCTTCGTCCTTTGTCCTTCTATAAATTTAACTAAGTATATGTGTATATATATATATATTCACATGCTTACATGTATGCATAATGGTGTGTGTGTGTGTGCGTGCGTGCATGTGTGTGCGTGTAACAGTTTTGTATTTGTATGTGCTTATTTGTGCGCATGTGAGTGTGTGTATGCTTGACCTCATTTCTTAGAAGCTTATATATTTTCTAATTGTAATTTCGTCTGTCTTTTGACTAAATTCCTCTTTTCTTTCTTTTGCAGGTAAGCTTCGTTTTTTTTTTATAAAACGTTCAACGAATTTTTGCTGAGGAGCGATGTACTTGTGGAGACGAATTTCCTTATATTTTTCTTGAAATTTTGATTCTGTCGTTCTGAAGACGTGTAAGTTAACTTGCTGCTAAAATTATAAAACACGACTATTTTTGTAAATATTTTTATCTGTAAGCGCTGAATGTCCTTCACAATATTTCATTCCACTTATCTTGTTACTTCATTTTTGTTTCCTTGCACAAAACCCTGTTGATGAACATGATACCTCTACACCTACTTAAATGGTATCTATTCCTCGGCACTTGTTTTTCTCATACCGCCTAAAATCTGATATTCATACCCCACTAATTTCTCGGTTCATCATTACCCATATTGTGTCCAACTTCAAGACTTATACCAGTCCCTATTCACTGTTCTCCACCACCGTCTAACTATGTCAGCCTTTAATACCTCCCATCTTTCAATTTCTCCTTCAATCGTTGATTTCAAGAGGAATATTAACTACGAAAAATCAACTCGGTATCGGACAGCCAGAAGAGGACAAATGCAAGCATTTACATCTTACTACTGTTCTGTTCTTCCATATATACATTACTATATATTGTTATATAACTTTTCAACATGAAACTGCGGACATTTTGGTAATTACGTCATTGTGTCAGAAGATAAGCTGTTTTGCTTATCAAACGATCGATACATTTATGTTACATTAGAGCATTTGCTAAAAGATGCATATCCACTCTGGAATACAAATATTGATTCATTTGTATTCTAGATAAGATCATATGTTTTAATTGCAAAATGATAAATGAGGAAATGGAATCATGATTGGCGTGTTCATGCAAAATATATATCAATGAAATAGTGGTCATATTATCTATGATTTAAATTAAGTTCTGAAAAGGAACACTTAAAATGACATTTATCGTATATTTTGATTATTACTCTCACACATTCTGGGTGTTTGACGGCTATTTTCCCAAAGCCACATCATTATCTCCTGTATTGTGAATTTCTTCAATTTCTGCATAAAACGTAAGCGTGTTGCTTGCTTAATAGCTTAATGTAATTTCATATTGTTCTTCGAATATTTTCATACTGTATTACACTTCATAAACTACGAAAACTGTCTTACATTAATATTTACCATATTTCTATAATTTTATGATCAGACCATCATCATAGTTTTATGATTCTGCAGAACTGCATACTTATTAATACATTCAAACATTTTGAACATTTGAACAGTTTAATATGAAGTTGATCACCAACCCGCCTCTTTATTAAAACCCCAGACCCTTTTCTCTTACCTCTTTATTTTTTACTGATTCTATACCTCAGATTTACAAGTTCTTTTCCTACTACCAGTGAGGCCCTCCCAACTTTACCAGCCCCTTTTCTTCTCACTTATGCTGTGTCTATACCCAAGCCAATATTAATAACCACGTCCGAGTTCCTTTCTCCTGTATGATGTCAGCTTTCGAAGTCCCCTGTTACTTTCTCTACTACTGTGTCAACTTGAAAATATTGAAGTGGAACACCAATCTCGTCAATTCCACATGGCCTATCCATGCAGCGCCCTTCTTCAAGAACAAAGCGTTAAGATACTAAATATGCAGATAATTTATTCGAGGACAGCTTTCAAGAGAAAAAAATACGTTTTGTATGTGTTTCCGCTTCATTTGTGTTTGTGCCTCATTTGAGCTAACACATTTCATAACTGGATGATTTGAAACATAGTTTATATCTCTCCCCATATTCTTATAATAGGATTAACAAATAACACATGTAATGAGAGTTAAAATCAAAACCACATATCATAGGATATCTCCGTTAAGAGACGAAACTGAGAAACATAGCATGTATAGTTAGGAATTAGCGAAACTATGTGATAACATTTCCATTACCCACAGTGTACCTATACTGGTCACAGTTGCACAAATATCAGAGGACATAGATATAGAAAAAACTGAGATAGCGATTGGAAAGCATAGCACAGCTCATTTAACTGTCATGACAGTAAATGGGTTTTAATACCATTTTAAGTGCCTAGAATTGTACTACTTGTTCCTGTTCGTTGACTAGCTATTCCAAGCAATGAACTTTATGGTTACTCGAGGTCATAAAACAAATACATGTCACCTGATGATGATCTCGTCTAGAACGTATATTATGTCGTGTTTTACAAAACGAGCTGGGAAGATAATATGCCAATATTGATAATAACTCTGAAAAATATTTCTTTTTTATTGTATTCCAGCTTGATGAGGCGTATTTTGTTGTGAATATTTTTCTCTTTAGAAAAATATACAGCCTTTAGCAATAGACGTAATAAGTCAATGTTATTGATGCGCTAATATTTGTATTCAATGCAAATAAATGAAACAGTCGACTGCAAATTAGTTTATCCCGTTCATTCTATCGATCATTTAGTAATCTTATATAATTTCAAATATGTTGAGTAAAATCACTGTATTCATCAAGGTTTAAGTAAATTTCCCATTGCATGTCACCATATAACATTTATTCAGTTTAAGTTTCCGAGTTCTCTCTCATGCTTCCCCGAGAGAATTATAATTAAGGCTAATTTCCTTATCTTTTTGTTTAGGATATCACTTCAATTCATCAAACATTATTTTTTAGCCCACTACTTGAAGCATGCTAACCCACAAGTAACTGTGTTCTTCATGCTAAATGGGTCATACTTAATCCCTTTACAATATCGTACATTGCTTCGTTTTATGCGTTTTATGAACCTATATTAGTTATAATGTGATTCAAATGCACGTGTGTGTGTGTGTGTATGTGTGTGTGTGTGTGTGTGTGTGTGGTGTGTGTGTGTGTGTGTGTGTGTAATATTTCAGACATTGGTATCGTTTTACATTATTATACAAACGATAAAGACCTGCTCATATTGCAATGGTCAAATGCCGCACTTACACGACAACATAGATAATCTTTATATTGACTAATATTATTTAAGCATTTTTTACTATAAAATGAATATTCCCCATATTAAATCTCATTGATATTTGATACACTCCAAGCTTTTAGATTTACTATCTATAGTTGAATATTGTACGTTTAGTTGTGTTTTTAGCGTTGGATAGAATCACTTTTGAAACGAAGGTTTGCCCGATATTATCGCTTCGTATTTTTTCATAGAGCTGATTCCATAGAGATGATAGATATCCTCACATCAGAAAAGTTATGTTTCAATAGATGCCGTATAATGTCTATATGAATGAGCGAAATGCTCGAACAGTATTCATATGTCATCGAAAAATCTATGAAATAAATGCACAAATGCTTTAATGGAAGCCATTCCATTGTGATCTATGAGAGGTCATACCGTATTCAACAGATCCGACCTTGTATATATTCACTTGCAAATCATATTGGATTATTGACAATTTGGTTGCATTTTACTGTATAGTGATTATATTTAGATAAACATCCGCGTAATTGCGTATGGGAGAATGATAGTCAACAAGGTCGACGTTACTTCAATTTCCATCATTTATTTACACACTCGTCAGCTTAAATAGGATTCGAAATCGGATAAAAAAAATACTAATTGGTGCCAAAGGCGTAGATATGGCATCGGTGAAAAAATGTGATCTCTGGTTTCATTCTCTTTGCGTGGGGCAAAGATATGATAGATATTTTAGCTTAGCTTTTTACTGATACCTTCACATTTTCTTTGGTATTAGTGTATTAGTAATAATCACCAGTTAACTATACAAGTGATATTAGATCCTAGATTTTCGTCGATACACTTATCTTTCACTATTAAAATTTTCTTTATTTCTGCTTGTATCCGAAAATGCAGCTATCATTTAAATTTAATAAACTAGAACTTTAAGGCGGCGAGCTGGCAGAAACGTTAGCACACCGGCGAAATGCTTATCGGCATTTCGTCTGTCTTTACGTTCTAAGTTCAAATTCCACCGAGGTCGACTTTCGGAGTCGATAAATTAAGCACCAGTTGCGTACTGGGGTCGATCTAATCGACTGACCTCCTCCCTAAAAATTTCGGGCGATTTGCCTAGAGTAGAAAAGAATAAACTAGAACGTTTTGGTTGGTGGTTTGTGTTGTTGCAGTAACTAAAGAAAACTGAAGCGAGATGCATCCAAGCTTTGGTGATCTTGTATCTCTGCATGACATAAATATGCCTACGTTTTCCAAAATTAAAGTGTGTGGTTTGAAGAATATATGGTTGATAATATCTTGGAGACCAAGTTACTTCATAAAAGGAATCTCATTGATGTGTATAAAACGAGTCTCGATCTTTTAGTACACAACATTCTCAAGTTAGTCTATTGTTCAGATAATGCAGTTTGTCTGCGTATAAGTAATTTGCAAACCGCACGAGGAACTGCCAAAATAACTTGAAGAGGAATATGAGATTCTAGAAATTCTTAATAATCGGCTAACTGAAAATGAGACAAGGTTCCAACTGCACAATTTTAAAGTCATTAGGAAAGAATATGCTCATGTATATATTTCGTATCGACCAATAGTCTACAGTTGGTTTCATTAACAGTTATTCCGTTATTTTTGGTGACGTTTAAACAAGATTTTACTAAAAATTTGGTCATGCTACGAATATATTGAAGAATTGATAAACATACTACACCTGCAAAAACAACAACGTATTGTATATACTTCGAACGCCTACCAGATGTTATTGGGGGAGAAAACCCATCGATTTGGCTTATATATATATATATATATATAATTGTGTGTCTGTGTGGAGGCGCAATGGCCCAGTGGTTAGGCCAGCGGACTCACGGTCGGAGGATCGCGGTTTAGATTCCCAAACCGAGCGTTGTGTGTTTATTGAGCGAAAACACAGAGGTGGTGGTGACCCCTGCTGTACTCTTTCGCCGCAACTTTCTCTCACTCTCTCTTCTGTTGGCCTGATCGCTTAGTCACCAGGGTGGCGTCATTTGAACGCTAAAAAATATCAGATGTGTAGCAACATCTCATATATATATAACATCTGATATCTGATATATATATATCATGTGATATATATATGTATGTATATATGTATATATATATATATATATATATATATATATATATATATATATATATATATATATATATATGCGTGTGTGTATGTGTGAGTATATATATACATATATGTATGTTGGGTATGTACGTATGTATGTATGCGAATCTGACAAACGGTGACTGCATCACTTCACCATCATGTAAGTCCTACAAGTGTAGTATTCTCAGTGCGTGTCATCGTGTCAGCAACAGCAGTATCCAAACTCTTCCATTCCGCGGATGTTAACAGGGAATGGAACGTCTGACCAGTGTAATGCGTTCCCTCCACAGGAAGTTGAAGAGTATATGCTCCAGTTTAATGAGACTTAAACTGGAGCAAAGCATGTCGGTCATGCAGTGATATATGACAGTGGTGATGTATTGCATCGGCTCGTCATCTCGTCGCAGTATTCTACCTGGAGATCAGGACCAAACTAGATTCCAGTCATATTAAGCGGTCCATTAGTCCAGCGTCCCACGATGTTATGATGCGGCATGGACCTCCCTTGCCATGTTCCGAGTTTCAGTCGCACATACATTTCTTGTTAGCTTTGTAACTGTCATCGTATCGTAGTTCAGATCAGGTCGATGTATCTGGTATTCGAATCCGCATATAGCCACACGGTCCTTCCATGCTCTAATCCGCGTGGTATGCATCTTAGTATCTCCAATTTCCGCAGTAGTGGCTCTAGTGACAGACATTACAGAAGAAAGGGAAAACCCTTGATGGATCGAGCGTATGATGCAAAATAGTTGCCATGGGTAACTATTCACCTGAGCTACGAAGCACATGTCACTGTATATCGCAGCGACCCACCAATGGAAAACAGGACCGAAATCAGCTGCTCTGGGAACCGCCGCCAAGTATCATTTGTCTATCCTATCGAAGGATTTCGAATTATCGAACCTGATCAGCACCCACCACTGACAGCTTCTTTAACCACCCTGTCTATGATGTGTTACATGAGGTGGATGGATTTGCTTGGGATGGTGCACGTTTTCACATCACCAATAAGCTCCTCGATAACAAGCTCCAACCTATTCGCAACACCCTTAGCCAAAATGTTGAAATCTGCACCCAGCAGCGTTATAGATCTAACATTTTCTAGTTGTTTCCCCTTCTTTGGATCTTTCTTTGCAGTGCTACCGCTTCTCGACTCAGAGAAGTAGAGATTCTCCCTTTTTTGCTGCTAGTTGCGGTAAAAATTTGTTAAGAGACCGCAAAAAACGTCTGGTATACAAACGTAAGTCTCGTATAGCTGACTATTTAAACCAGGAGTTCTGCCCAGTGAAACTCATTATCACATCCCAAATTGCTGTGCCTGTTATCGATTTCACGCAACGCTCCGCCTCCCTTTCTGAGAGTCGTAGAGGTAAGCACTGAGGTCCATCCTGCATTTAGAACTTCCATTCCCCACAAATAGTCGAACGAAGGGTTGCTGAAATGCCGCTCACATGTGCTCCGGTTCAAGTACCCTTCACCCATTTTGGTTCACAACAAAACACAATTGTGACTTTGTTTTCACGTTACACTTCTGTCACATGGGCTTATCGACCAGCTTTTGTTCCCTCGTTTCTTAGAGCACGTGCCTTAGCTCTAACAATGCAGCCTTCGTAATAAGCGTGAAAGAAGTGGTCCAGGGTCAATCATGTCACCAGTAAGTAGATTGCGATACCTTTCCTAAGCACCTCTTCTAAGTTTTTATGTTATCTTCTTTTCTATTTCTTTCTATCTCTGGTGGCCTTACCAAACTTAATCGACTTTACCCTAATTGTCCTTTTCAAGACAAGCTATTTGTTGCTAAAGTTCATTCCCATCAACGCATGCTAAACTAATACGCTAATCCGGTCTCTGTATACTTACCATACATGGAGTGACTTGTTCAGATTCCAATAGCCGGTTCTCTGTCTACGAACAACTCTATCTAAATACGACAAAGATGACCCGTTGCAGTTCGTCCATGTTCAAACTGGCACATCCCGAACGAATATCCATTCGGTAAATATCAGACAGCTGGAAACGTCTGAGCAAACTTGTGAGGCATTTGCACCCAACCTGCTAACAGCTAGCCCCAAACAGTTTAAACCTGCGCCCAAAATGGTGTTCCAGTCACCTATTGGTACTAAAGTTCGAAACGTTCCCCTGAAAAGCTCCAGACGTCTGAAGAAATTTGACTGCTAATAACGGACCATAAACAGCTACCAGTTTGGAGACAACATTGTCGCTACTATTCACATCTAGGACCACCAAGTTACTTTCCTGGTCCAGGAAGATACATCTTATCTTGAGGTTCAGACGCTTCCAGAACAAAACTGCAATTCCATCCCCTATTTCCGCATGACATGGAGATAAGTTAATCTAGTATGTACCAAAAATGAGGGCGAGCGCTTACCGATTGGTAACTCTGGTCTCGCTGATAGCCACGACATCCATATTTAGTGTACTAATGTCTTGCTTATTTTCAGCAAGTCTAAGCTTTTCAAGTGTTTTGTCAATGCTTTTTGTAAAATTCCTGCTCTCATCACAGTATTTGTTTTTGTATGGTGTTCAATGGTTTTATGTTATTTGTATGAGTTTTATGTATGTTAGTGTTATGAAATGACTCTGAGTGATGTCCGTGTGATTATATATGTATTCTACTAGTGCGTTATGCTTTGTGAAGTTTCTTTTTGTTGTTGCTTTCGATTTGTAAGCATGATGTATTTGCTTGTGTTTTTGCTGTTGGCTGCATAATAGGAGTTGTGATGGTGATGATGGTGTTGTTAATGTTGGTGTTGTTATTGAAGGTGGTGCTGGTATGTCTCTGTCAAGCATGCATAAAATTAAAAGTGAACGAACATAATTTTGCCGCCGTGGTTCCTACACTTTTTGTGGGTCGATTAAATTAAGGAACAGTCGAATACTTGGATCGATGAAGGAATACAAAGAATGTACCTTCCCCTACGTTGCTATACCTGCAACTCGGAATATTGTGTAGACAGAGAATGAAAAGTAGCAACACTTGGAAGTGGATAAGAAACGCCCCTGTAGAGCCTCAAACGTGAGCGTGATACATATCGTTGTCGGTTCACTTGGAATCACCTCAAAGAAAGCAATATTCTGGCATGAAAAGCAGTAAATATCAAACTATCGGAATTAGGGATTTTAAGCTGGAAGTACTTTCATCCGGTTGAAAGGGTGATTGATTTGAATAACTGTAAGATTTTATGGGATTTCCTATTCAAAGGAATAAGAAGCTAGAAAATAATAAATCAGATATAATAATAATAGACAAGAAAAAACGAAGTTACATATTAATTAATCCAGGAGGTGTTTGATTCCATGATCATGATGAAAAAAGTGAAAAATGTAATGAAACACAATCCCATAAAATTTGAAATTGTGCGAGTTTGGAATATGAAATCTGTAAAGGCTGTGCCTGTAATAATTGGTGCAATAGGAACTGTGAATAATGATAGGGACAAATTGTTGAAGAATATTGGAACAGAATATACTGTAGAGCTTCTAAAGTAAGGTAGCGTGTGAGGGCCAGGAAAGACTATCCCAAGGGTTTTGTGTACATGAAAGATTGTTGAGAGCTTGTGGATATATAAGATTACACGTAGTAATACGCTACCCGCACAAATTCTAGCCGGAATAAGAACAAACCTGTGTCAGATCGAATAATAATAATAATAATAATAATAATAATAATAATAATAATAATAATAATAATAATAATAATAATAATGATAATAATAATAATAATAATAATAATAATAATAATAATAATAATAATAATAATAATAATGGCACCGTAGGCATAACACCAACATGAACTTCCAACTTGTCTCTTGAGGTCTCTGGGTGAGGCTTGGGGCCAACCTGTACAAATGTAAAACAAAAGTCAAACATAAAATAGTAATAATAATAATAATAATAGCAACAACTGAGTATCAAATTTTGGCACAATGCTAGCAATTTCAAGGTAAGCAGTTTAGTCGATTACATTGACCCTAATATTCGACTGCTGCTTAATTTAATCGAACCCGAAAATATATAAGAACCACTACGGGAGAATAGAGTGTTCGGCGCTAATATTATGCATGATTAACAAAGACAAATATTATTCTTGAAGAGGAATTTGCAAAGGGTTTTACACCTTGAAACAAAAACACGGAATTTTAAAGGACATCTGCTTTATATGAAAACACAGCAACAAAGAAAGAATATGTAAAAGTCACAAACCTATATTCATATATGTATGTGTTTTTTTTTCTCTCTGCGATTGGACAGCTTAATATCTAATACCATTTTATGTGCAATGCCCATGCACATACATAAACATATATTCTTGGTGTGCCTTTTCCTCTTACACCATTGCCAGATGGTATCTTATCTCTTCATAGAATAATGACAAATTTGAGGTTATTTAGTTTATGCGTAGTGTACAAGCAAAAACTACCGAAACTAATAAATATGATATTAATGTGAGTGTTATTTGAAATTATGATACGTAGGCATAACAATAAGAAAATATAAACGTGACATAAAAATTTTTGAATTAGAAAAGATAAGAAGAAAGCGATATAAAGAGAACTGAAAAAAAATACAAGATAGAAATTAGATTTTTAAATATCGAATATAAGATTAATCATTTTTAAAAATGTTAGAATAGAAATTATAAAGGTAGTTATATATTTTATTCAAATAGTAAGCTATGTTTTCCGGTGAATATACATCGTAGCAGTCATAGGAATTCCGTATGGGTTCATGTTTTCGTATTTCATACTAGAGATTTTACGTTAAGTAGTAAGAATTTTTCTAATCAGTTACATTGAGTAAGTGTATTTCAGATTTCTGTTTCTACTGTCGGAAAATATCAAAATATTTCGGTTACTTTTAACCGAAAGGTAACGTGTTGTATAAAAAGAATTAATTCAAACTGATGCTGCCAGCAAATTAATTTACAAACTCTATGCAGATGTCGCTGTTTAAAATTATTGATATCTAAGTGATATATCAAAATGAATTGAACAATATCATAAGAAATGTCATACCGTTTTACATATACGAGTGAAACCGGAAGTTATTTACCAATCAACGTCTCCACTCCACAGAGGTAAGTCTGAAAGAAGACATACCATTTTCTTAGAAAAGAAAACAGAAAGAAAAATATTTTTAAGCAACGTTACCAAGCGAATGTTGCAGAAAGTAAGAATAATACAATTATCAAAATATTTCAGCTATTTATAGTTGTATTAATTATCTTTTAATAAATGAGCGATCGTGGGAATTGAGCAATATGGCGTTAGTTCTCCTGAGAGGCTGACTGTAGATTCAATATTTATATCATTACTTCTTTCTGCTTGTGTATTTGATTAGCATTGTAAAGGAAGCTCTATTATCAGACTATATACTTTCTTGCTACGTGAGGATCAAAATTTATAGCATATATCTTCCTATTTGTCCCTTGATATTATGTATAATCAATATTGGATATTTCATAGCTGTAGAAAAATTTTATAAGTCATTGTAAATAATTATTAGTCCTTTTTGCATCAGGTATTTTTACAAACGCATTAGATACAATTATTTAACTGCGGTTTTGTCGATTGATTCAGTTAATTAAGATAATCTCGTTTTTTAATACTTCATACTTTAGATAATTTTGCAAATATTTTATAAAAAACGCTCTCCTACATGTTTTTCAGATAAAGAAAAAATAATATAAAGGCAAATTTTGATGTTCCTAATATTAGCTAATTAAAAGTATCCACTATTAATTTATTTACTGCCGAACTACTAAAACTAAAATTGCAAATAATTGACAAGTGATTAAACATAATATTCATAAATAACCAATATTTCTTACTTATTTCAGCAAGGAAAGAAACAATTCCCTCTTCTTTTCTGAATTATTATGATCTCATCAACGAAATAGACATTTTAAATGAAAGTATTTATATGCTGTCTTCATTAGAATTGTTGGTTAGCTATTGTTAACACGATTAATGCATGAAGTTTCAAAATTATAATCAAGATTAATTATTGTCATGTTTTTATGCAATGTGTAGTAAATATATCAACAATAACTGTGTTATTGTTATTCATGCAGATGGTGTCTATTAATAATTGTTGATAGAGAAAGCTTTAAAATACGGTTAATGCTTACTCCTATAAAATATTGAACTAATTCTTTCATCACTAATGCGCTAAGTACAAGACTATAATTCATTGACGAGGTCAAAGAGGGCTAAAACACCTCCGGTAGAGTCTCCTATGATTGCTTGAAGAATTTTAAATAACGTGTTATCCAGGTAACGTATGTTCTTTACCACTTAAATATTTCACCACTTATATATTTAATTGCCATTCAAGTGTTATCTACATCAAATATATTAGGAACAACTTCACATTACAAACATATTAACTATACAGACAGTCGACCCAAACTTATACTTAGTGTATGAATAGATTCCATAACAATTCAGATAATTGAAAGCAGAAAAGTAAAATGTAAAATTCAATATTGAAGTATTTTGTCTGTTATCAAATGAAATGACAGCTGTTTTTGTTTGAATAGATATTAATCAGACATACACAGACATATGGAAATTATTCGATATTAGTGATTGCGTAACTGACAATCACGGAATATAACTTCAAAGCGGAAAACTTTGATGTACTATTTTTAGAACATATTGAAAAACAAGTCCGAACGAAAAGCGTTTTCGAAGTGAGCTGCTGTAGTATATTGGGTTAGAGCACTCCGCTACAGCTGAAAAAGAGAGGCATAGATTTATCTTAATAATACTTGATGATAATAAATTGCCTGAAAATTAAAATGAATATACAGTTTCAATAGAAAATACAAGAGGTTTTGTGGCGTACGTGTGTTTTGGCTTGGTAAATAATGTCCAACAATACAAGAAGATTAACTCTGTCACGAAAATAATTTTATTGACAACAAAAGTCGTTTTATGTATATATTGACACTGTATATTTCCTTGTTCGTTTATCCGACTGATAAGAAACGTGACCGAGCAGAGTATGAAAGATAAAGAATAAGGACTTGCGAAACAAACATTCGATATTCAGCAAAGTATAATGTTTAAATAGAATAGAATTCCAGAACTTTTAACAGTCTTTTGTATGATATTTCTTCAAACTTTTAATAACCAACATATACAACTTCACTTAAACATAATGTGCCAAAAATGCCTTTATGTAAGATCTAATGATCTTTAGATAAACTTATACTTTGAGGTTAATAGTAAAGAAGCAAGTTGGGTAACGTAAATAAATAATATATTACAGTCACTTTACAGTTGAAGACCACGAGCTGATTAATAATCTAGAATGGTTTACAAGTGTATATATAACAAAGAAATGTATAGGCGAATGGGTAAAACTAGACATGTCATAGATCAAAATGCGTGACTAATATCAAAAACTTGCTTTTCATTGAAGTTTCTTCAACATATGTTTGTTATTAAAACTTTCTCCTCATTCACAAAGATATTAAGCTTCAACTTTTGAATTACATATTTTCTGAAATGGTGATATCACAAAAATATTCATATGAAAACTACATTATCAAATGATAAAAATAAATTAAATAAGATTTGAATGAAATATTCAATCATTGATATCAAATGGAAGATCTTAGAGTAATATTAAATATCTACTCTAATTAACAAGATACTCCAACCAAATCATAGATCGATTTCTGAACATTTCTGTCAAATTCCGCTCTAACCAAACTGAATGAAAACTCGCCTTTTTCACCACATCAATAACAGCAATGATAATTATAAACTGCACTATAATTATAGTTATATTTCTCATTACTGGAGCAAAGCTGAAAAGATCTATTCAATTATATTCTCAGAAGATATAATCAGCAGAATAATTACTCGTCCAAAACATGTTAGTAAATATATTCGAAGTTAGGCAAGAATGATAAACACTTATATCGGTCATCTTTGAGGCTAGGCTATTTCACATATACTCAATAATTTCCTACTGATATATAAGTATACACACACACACACACACACACACACACACACACACACATATATATATATATATATATATATATATATATATATATATGTGTGTGTGTGTGTGTATGCATATACGTACGCACACGCACACACAAACATACGTTTATATAAGTATATGTATGTCCGGTTTCAGAATGGGAGGGACTTTCACAACGGGGTTGTAGAATTTATATTTTGTATGATGATGATGATGGGGAGGATGATTTCAAAGTTTGATATAAGGCCAACAGTTTCGGGGAAACAGAATGCTAAGTTAGAATATCCACTGGCCGTATTATCCGACTGTCCAGAGAGCACTTAAGGTGTCAGGCGATCTGCCTCAGTGAACGCTTCACCAAGTTCCCCATCTCTGCCAAAGATATGTGGTAAAGTACATTTAAAACACGGAGATCTAATCCGTTCACCGTCAGGAGAATTCTGGACAGTTCACAGACTTCGCATGTTTGTGAATCATTGCAAAAGATATCCAGTTTTCTACTTCATTGATGCTGAGAGTAAGTGAACTGCAAGATCAGCGGAAGTCGTTCCCTCTACAGAAACCAGAGTGGCCAGCCCAGCCCAGCCCTGAAACAGAGCAAGACATGTCGGACAGGTAAAAAGCAAATGGCGGATTTGATATATGTATTTACCAGCTCGATCAAACCCTTCGGGAATAGTTCCTAATCGGCCCATCATTGCGTGAGAGTAGCCACCTTGCTCTTCTTTCCTTCCCAATTGTTTACCCCGTGAAGATCTGAACCACAGTTAGTTTAGCCAATCCGTCTATCCAGCGCCCTAAGTCACTGTTGAATTGCATAGACTTGTATCTCGCCGCCTGTATATGCAAGCACGGATTTTCTGGTTTCTGGTTTTGTAAGAATGCCTCGCAAAACTTTCAAATTCTGCAGTTGTGGTTCTTAGATATATGTACTAAAGTGGAGAGAGGCGCCAACCCTTACCAACCGACCGCATTATACTGCACAGTCATAACTGGTGGCCATTTAATCTGACCACCAAGCATATGTTGCTCTATACTGCAGCCAGCGATTCAACTCCTGGAAATCCGTCCTAAAGCTGCCACAAGTCCGGCATCCGTCAACTATTAACGATTCACTCTATTGAAATCTTTCTAGTTATCTAAATTGATCAGAATTCCACTCATGCTACGCTCTTTAGTCATCCTGTTTGAAATTTATCGTGTGAAGTAGAGTCTAACGTGATAAGATATGCTTGGAATGGCACATGTTTGCCCTCAACTACTATAGTATCGACGAGAAGTACCGCCTTCTTAGCTATCGTTTTGCCAATAATTTTATCAGAATATCTCAGCAGCAACCCGACAGCAACACTACACTTGTTGTCTATCAGCTGGCACCACATAATCTGATCATACGTCTGAGATTCTCTTCCAGTGTCCCCAAACCACAAAAAATCAGAAGGTGCTCCTGTTGTTCTTTCTGTTGTTTCCATTGCTCTTGATTTTGTTTTTGTTTTTCCGTAAAGAAGCTTAGTCAGGCATAGTTATAATCATACGTTACATCCGTCACTATTCAGTCTCTTTAGGAATTCCAGTGAGTAGGATTGCCTTTGTTTTCTAGACATTAAGTTACAGATTGATCTAGACATGGCTCTAAACAGAATATTCATGTCGAGCCTCTCTTTTTCGTTCAGGTGTTATACTTTACATATTTCTCATTTGATTCATATAAATTCATGAAAAACGTAAAATAGATATGAGCAAGCATAATTTATATACTTTCAGAAAATGTGTTAATAACATATTTTTATAAACAATTTGTTGGAGCTCTTTGATATTTGTCACCTCGCTACAATTTTGTTTATTTGAATTACTGACAATTGTTTCAAATTCGAATCTAGAAACCTGACTGGCGTTAATATAGCCACAATAAGTTATTGATTTTTTACATTGCACCTTTTACACCGATTAATGAGTGTATTGATTGACTGGAAATGTGGAGAGAAAATAATGGCAGATATAATTAAATAAGGGAAATATTGTGCATCTCATTCTTTGCTTCTTTAAACAATATGATATAGTCCTCCTTTCAACGGAAGACTGAATTCACAGATGTATGAATGCATTATTTACCTCTAGAGCTTTTTAACCAATTAGTGATCGCTCAATGGAAAAATACTTTTTATACCTGATTGTTTTAATATATAGGAAACATGGCATGGTGCTGTGTGAGGTTACTGCCAGGATATTGCTATAAGATTATACTAAAAATGTTCTATCATCGCACACATGACAAAACATAAAGACTGTTATACAAAAAGAAAGCCATACTCTCTCCATTTATATGCTTATTGCAGTTTATTTCAAACTGAGACTTGAAATAGATTACTACTTTAATAATAATTATGTATTGGAATTACTCTTTCATCTTCGTCCTTTTTATATAGTTTTATATTGTTGATAGCACGTGTGGAAACCTTATACGAACGTATACACATATACATGTGCGTGTTTGCTAATTGAGAGTGGTGATAATGAGACAAAATATATGAGCGTGTTTTTTTTTCTGTTAGCAGAAAATATATATATGGATTATATCCATTCCTGATATACAATGATAAACGTACTTTCATCAACGTAGCTAGCTGGTGTCATTGCTCCTTCAGATATTTATTCTAATTTATAGAACTTTAGTGTAATCAATAGATAACGATACCAATATGTTGCATAATGTTGGCATACGAATAATAGTGTTGCTGCTGGACCGAGCCTCTTCACTGCCTCTCGTAATAGATTCATTGTTCTATTTAATATCAAAGGAAAAAGCTTTACTGAGAGTGTGTTTACGGAATATATCGTTTTCATCCTCGAAATTATAATAGGTGAAAAGATAGCCATGTTCTACTACATTATGGCGATGCCGTTGCAAGAGAGGGACACCAACCGTCCTTCTGTCCTTTGTAACATCATTCATGATAGGGTGATTATATCCCCCATTTCTAAATCCTTCTTTAAGCTTCTCTATATTTATAGGATTGCTTGTGAAGAAAATATATATTAGATGAAGGTGTGTATGAATATAAGCAAACGTATAACTTGCATAACTAAAAGGAAGTGGACAATGTGTTACTGGCTTTTATATACATACATATGTTTTTATTTTATTAGGTATAAATCTTCATTGCTAGAAACAAAGGTAGATTTCATCTGATATCTAGCCATATAACATTACAATGGTTTCGTATGCAGATATTGTTCAAAAGATGGAGATTACATTATACTATATATAACATAAATGGTATTTGATACACATCCGCACACACACACACGCACACGCCTCCACCCCCACCCCCACTATATATATATATATATATATAACAGGTTTCTTTGATTTTTGCCTACTAAACCCACTCGCAAGGTTTTGGTCGACAGCTGCATTTACTTCTTGGGGAAAAGATAGAAGTTCGCTGATACTAAATCTGGCGAATAGGGCGGGTGCGATACCATGTTGCTTTTGACGAGAAACTCACGAGTGAGTAGAACTCGGTGACAGGGTGCATTGTCGTCGTGAAAGATCCAATTCTTTGCGATCCGCAGATCCGGACGCTTTCGCAGAATGTCTTTCCTCAAACGCTTCAAAATGGCGGTGATTGTCCTCCGACGACCCTCATGTGTGCGGACGAATTTCCTCCACATTTTCAGGGTTCATGCTAGTGACAGGTATTACAGATCGCTCATCGTCTTCTAGGGATGTTCTTCCACTTTTGAAGAAACTGTGTCACTCGAAGGATTGTATAATCCCCATTGCCTAGTCGCCGTAACCTTGCCGAAGCATGTTCAATGACTCTGTTCCAAACTTTGCACTTTGTTCCAACTTCCTGTTCGTGACAAAAATCTCAGACTGCAGCATACACGTGATCACAAAACACATCTTTCATAACTTGCGAAATGAACACAGCAATGTCACTCGGCACACTGCATCCTGAAGATCACTGCTAGATCTCATTGCGCACGTAATCGTATGCTACTAGTTGTTGACTTGCTACAGAACTAGTCTGGGAACCTTTCGATACCATCTCGTAGTAGAAAACACTTGCCAAGGTGCCACGCAGTGGGACTGAACACGGAACCATATAGTTTGAAATCAAGCTTCTTACAACACAGCCACGACAGATATATATATATATATATATATATATATATATATATATATATATATATATATATATATATATATATATAATATGAGGGCTTTAGTTTACTGATGATCTAAACCGAGAGAGACGTTGCAGAAGTGAAAATATTGGTCATCTGTTAGTTTCCAAGTTCACAACTGAAGCTGGAGCTACGGATCCGCAGTAGGCTTCCGTGTCATAGAGTATATATTAGAGGAAAAGGAAAAAAAGCCACGTTAGGAGAGCCTCTCAAGTCATTTAGAATATTTAATTATATATATATATATATATATATATATACACGAGCCAAACGCCCCACCCCCGTCCAATGGACGATGCTGCGTTGTCAAACATTTAAACCAAATTTTCTCAAGACAACTTGTCCGACCGTCCCTCTTTTTGGCATTATTTCAAGCCAGCCGGCTTTTTTTGTGCAAACCACACGTGCATTTTTCTCGCGTACGCGTAGTATCGATCACAACAGCTGATGTACTTGAGCGTACAAACATGCGTTCTCACGGCTTTATCGATCGTATTCTCACCTGGAATTGATTATTGTAATTTTGTCAAGACTTATACACGCCCTGATACCGTCGGTATCTACATATCAAATTTGAGCGCAATCGGCTGGAGGATGCCCAACATCTTAGAAGAGACACACAGACAGAACGGATTTTATATAATAGTTATAAAAAAGGATAATTCTAGCCCTGATACATCTTTCATCAATGGTTCTTACAACTGTTCTTACTGTTACTGTTTAGCACAGGCAATACCCAATGAAGAAAACCTGGGCTAATAAGTATTCTAATTGGGAATATCCTGTCTTCCCCCAGAGTACTATATCCTTTACTATGTCCGTCCACTTCTAAGCGGTTAGTTTATGCTTCCAAGTAAATATGGTGTGTTGTATCTGGTATATGGAGTGACCAGAACGAGATACCCTCGTTGGGTTGATTTGCAATATCGAAATTGCCGTGAGTATTTTTTAAAACAAATTTAGTGTTCTCATTGTCATTTCTAATGGCATATTAAACTATCGAACTTTTAATATAATATAGGAATGGTAGCTATAACCAAATGGTAGAAATATTTGCTTTTATGATTTTATTTTTAGACACAAATTGTCATAAACTGTGTGGAGATATTTGACTCAGTACTGACATTGGATAATCTGAATCGGTTAAGTAGTGGGAATATAAAATTGCGTTTGGAGCTCATATCCCGTAGCCGATTTTAACTTTACGTATAACATGATATCGATACAATTACAGCCAGTTAAAATGATCAATGTAATCGACAAGAAATTTGTTACATAAAATGTTCTAATGTCATTTTAGTATCACACACATCGTAATTATTGTAAAA
>NC_043004.1:22707977-22722977 GCF_006345805.1 Octopus sinensis
ACAGATTTTGCGTGACTAACACAAGCATTGTGAGGAAAAGTATTTTTATAAGTCATGGCATAAAAATTGAAATAGACAAAAATATAGATGTCTGGGGAAAGTCACTTTGTCTTTATGACAGATGCAAATACGCACACACACACACATTTAAAAGTACATCTTTTCAGGTTTCAAATTTTGGCACAAGACCAATAACTTGGGAGAAGGTTAAGTCAGTTACATCAACCCATTATTCAAAAGATAGTTATTTTGTCGACCCCATTGGATGAAAGGCACTGTTGACGTCGTCATCAGTGGAATTTGAACGCAGAGCGCAAAGACGGACGGGAAGCCGCTAAGCATTTTGCACAGCATGTTGCCCTCTTCACCAGTTCGCTGCTTTCTTTCAGTTGTTAATATTGCTTTCAAAGAGTTGATGTAAGAATTAAGAAAGTTAATATACTGTAGTATGCACACGTAAGGCATAGGAATATATTGAACGACTTTGTTGCCATCCATCAATAATCTTCTCGGTTAATCATATACCGTCGAGTATTTGAATTTTTCGTACCACAGAATATGCAAAATCGGGACCTTAACTAGTTTTATTCTAAATGGAATATGTGTCATTAATTCTAATTGTCTTTCTGCTTCGTCTGTTATATTAATTCCCGGCAGTGTACAGTTTTTGTTTGATTGGGATGCCTTGATATTTCAGTTACACACACACACACACATTGCCCGGAGATCTTTCGTCACACATCCGTGACCTCTTCAGCGACACTTTTGAGATGTAATACAGAGATTCGTCAGAAATATGGCGTTAATGAATCTAGATATATTTGAATAAAGCGATAGATGTGACAAAAGCTGAAGCATTCTGCATGTTTTCACATTGCATAGCATTTTCTAAACCCCCAAGTCCACTCTCATTGCACTTGCAGATGACCAAAGATTTCTTAAGATAGATCCTCATATTTTTTCGCATATCAATGATTATATGTCCAATAAAGTTTGCATTATCAAAAGTTCGTCCAGTGGTATTTCAGTAAAAGCGCTATGTTGATGTATTTTCTCTTGTTGAATTTTAGTAAAGGGCTCCAAAGTTCTATATAGAATACATATGGAATGCCGTTTCATATTTATCTGTAGTCATCGTTTCCTTGTTGAACTCAGTGGATAATGTAGTTTGCTGAACAAAACATTTAACTTGACGAGCATTTGTATTTATATTCTAAAAATTAGACTTGATATACTAGTATCTAGATGAGTTCTGCAGGGAAAAACAATTGCCTTTATTTGATAGAATATGCATATATAACTGTAATCGAAATAAATAAACAAAAAAAAGCAAGAAATAAATAAACGTCTTTAAGCTTTGGCTTTGCCTAACTTCAACACTGCTTCAAAGTCATTAAAACTGTTAAAATATGATGAGAAGAGTGGGTCAATTCAATTAAAATTGCCTGACTATGCGAAAGCTGGAATGTCCAGTTACGATGTTTGCCTAGCAAGTGGCTTTAAATTTGACCCGTGCCTGAGTCGAAGGGATATCAAAAGAGACTGGATTCATGTCAAAGAAGTTGTCCAGTCCTTAGGTGTTAAACATGATAATATACCAGTTTTGCTCCACAACGGGGTTCTTTGTGTTAAGGCAGTTGCCGGCGTTGAGGCCAGCTCTTCTCACTGATAACAACTTCCTCCTAACTCCAAGTTTTAGAAGGCTTGAAAAATGTTCGTGATTTCACAAATCAATCTTGAATCAGAAAACTATGATGATGAAATATTCTGAATGAAACGAATATTTTGATGAAATATTTTTTACTTCTGTCAAACAATCGTTATTTCACAGATGCTCAAGTATTAGAATGGCTCTTCATCACAGGTATGAGACATACTGAAAGAAGTTGATAGGGACGGGAAAATAATAGGAATAATGAGTATTTAAAAAGTACTTGACGTTTGCAACATGTTCGCAGACTGATACTACACATCAACACCATCGTTGTTGCGGTCGTCATCGTCGTGGTTGTTGTTGTCAACAGCGCATCCCTGACGTCGTTCTGATATAGCGCCCTGTTAGTCAAACCATGACCATTAAACCTTTTTGCAGAAATAGTATTATCCAAAAATACATTTTCCATCCAATATCTCACGCTAGTTTTAAGATAGGGATGAGTACTTTGATAGAAATATTGCTACTTTTAAAAGGTCCCGTGATTGCATACATGCACTTTCGCTGATGCATCACCGTCTAACAGAATTTCGTAGCGGCCCTCATAAAACTCCCTAAAGTTCAACAGGTCGAGTGATTGCACGCATGCACTTTCGCAGATGCATCACCGTATAACAGAATTTCATAATGCTCCTCATAAATCTCCATAAAGTTCAACATATTATTCTAGCGACCATTAATTAAATGAGCTCGTCAGCCAAGAGAAGTAGCATCAGCAATAATGAGTGTTTGATATTATGATTTAGCCACTTAGCCACTTTACGGGTTTGATTACAGAATTAGATACTCTGAATTTACTACTTAAAGAATGCAACAATTGCTACTAAATTATCTACACTGAGTAGAATAGCTGAGGGCAAACTCAATTTGAACTGCAATTTAATTATTTTAGTTCAATTATGCCCCTAAAGTATTCGAAAAAAATCCGAATCATACATCTTTCTCAAGCAAATCTGAGAAAGTATTGCTGTAGAAAATTAGCATTGAATAAACACACATGAAACAAAAAAACCGACATCACGGACATTTCGAAAATAAACGTCATAGAAAGCAGAAGCAGGTATCCTAGAAACTGACACTAATAACATGATAATTGCCTTCCTTTATAGTCTTAATTTGATTTCAGTGAATACTGAAGGTGCTTCTTGCGTTCCAATTTGAATAAGATTTAATTGGATCAAGTCTTAAAGTGAAAAAGTAACTAATGGTCGTAGGTTCATTTCAATTAGAACGAAACTGCAACATTTTACGTTTTCGGCGATGAAAAGCTGTAGAATAACATCTTAATTTTACGAAACATAACATGCAAATTAAAGTCTAAAATACAGCCATTCAATGTGAGAAAATGAAATGATGCCAGTTTTATATTTGGATGAATAGCCATGTGCCTTTACACGAAAATCACTCGATTACTACAACTACTACTACTACTACACTGGATAATACAAATTTTTATTCTCTAAATGTTTTTAGCGTTTCTAATGTAATTTTTCTCCTGATTTCAAAACTACTCTTGAAAATTGCACAGCATCGATATTTTAGGAGAAAGTTGCGGTTTTCTAGAGAATGGGAAGAAACTTTAGCTGCGGTAGTACTTTATTCAAATTATTCACATTGTACCTTAATAGGAACTAAAAAATATTTTGCTCTAATATTTATTTTTAAACTAATGAGAAAATGTAAGAAAAGCTATGATGAGATTATAATAATATTTTACTAGAAATGCATCGAAACTCGTGCTCATTGTGAGATCCTATATCTGTACACATCATTGACCATATATAGTTCCCCACCATTGCAGTGTCCCATCTTCCCTGTATCCTTTCTCAACTGTAGAAATATACTGATGGAATTTCTCGCCATGTTCCTCATTCACTTGACCAGAGTTTTCGCGAAAAATGTATAAATCCGAATGCAAAAACATACCTTTAATGACATTCTACAGCCTAAATTCTCATAACAGTCAATAAGTTTTGCTACGACATGCTTGTTGATTGGGTCTTTGTTATTACCAGAAATCTTATTTTACTTGGATTACCGGATGTAATCCAAGTATAATATGAAGTCAAGCATTTTAAAGTCACCACAAACATCCCATTTAAACATATAGTTTACTTTCTAAAGAAGCTTTATATACGTTGTCATAATCTTCCTTCATTTGTACCGAGTATGCAATAGAAAGGGATTGATGCTGATTTCTATTGTGCAATAAAGCGGCTTTGGGGCTTTTTGTTGCGCTATGAAAGGTCACCATACCTCAAGGTTGTGATCAATTGCAATAGCTGTAAATAAGCTCTTTATGTCTTTACAGAAGCAAGATCCTCAATTCTGTAAAAGTATACTTCGAATTCCTCATGGTACCTCCTATATATACAGTTAATCTGCGGTCCTTCCGCGAGAGACTCCATTCATTCAGCCTGGATGCTAAAAGCTCAGTTCCTGATTTAGTGAAATCCAAGTCCCTAATGAGATCATCCAGTTCACGTAGATTTGGAAAGTGCAGGCAAGCACTCGCTCCTGGCTCAAGTGTTGCATACATTTCTTCGTTGTCGCCACTTTCGGACTCTCCTGCTGAGACCTCCATTATATCCTCTACCTGAAAAATTTAAAAGGTTGCATTTAATAGTTGAAACCTTAATAAGAATTTTATGTGTAATCACAATTTCAATATTGATTCTGTTGCCATGAATGAAATAAAAATTTGTTATTAATACTTAGGATGTACTAACATTTTCTGGCGGCCGGGGAATCGGTACGTTATTATGTGACAGAGGTGCAATGGAGAATGGAATGCTGGCATACAGAACGGCTTTACTTCCCTTAACTCTTCCGTATTTAATGTATCAACCATGCAAAAACAGCAATCATTGTGACCATTCTTGGGCCCTCGCCAAACTCTCAGAACAGCAAAAGACATTGATTTTCTTGCACTTCTAGCCCACCCATCGACATTTAATCTACAAGTTCGATATATCACATCAGGGGCCCACGGTTTTCCTTGGTCACCCATACTCATTCCAAAATGCAGTCTATAAGCAATGCATTACTTAGCTCCATTCACATGCTTTTTCCCACATAGTAAACATAGTATCCACACACATAAAATATATCTGGTGAATTTCTGCATTCTCGTGTGACCATGGTCATGAAAATTCCATGTTTACAACAAAAACTTGAAAAAGAAATGTCATTGACAAATGCACAGTGCCCGTGAGCAAACAGTCACCAAACGGGTATAACAACGAAACTAAATGGGACGCCGGACAGAAGATGGTGGGATGGGAGACAGCAACGCAACACATGCTTTCATAAGGTGTGATAGCAACGGCATCACTGAAGCGCCTCTGTTGAACCTCTTGTGTGAGGCCACTGCCTTTTCACTTAAACATTTCAATACTCTTGTACGAATAATGGAGATGAGATATAAAAGTTATGAACGAATGATTTATTAGTAGAGTGGGAAAATATATTTCACAGCAAAATATTTACTAGATAAGACAGTATATTCCCAAAGTAGTTTGAAATTCAGCACCAATCTTGGTGGTATATTTCTTACACTATTATATACTCTGTCTATGTCTCACTTCATCTGTTAGTAACTACTTTTTCGATTTATTCTAATATACACTTATTTCAATTAATTTAATCTCTACTACTTTCTTTGTTTTTTTTAAATTTTTCATTTTAGTGTTTCGTTTTGGATTTTGAGGGGGTTTTTTCCCGCTCCATTACTTTCTTTGTTCTTTCTTTCTTTCTTTCTTTCTTTCTTTGTATCAATGCGTTACAAGGTAAAAATTTAAAGCTGTTTAATATTTCAGAAAAGAGTTTTATGTATGAATAGCATTTTGGAAGCATTAAAATTCGACAATAATTTTTCACCCTCTATTTCCCAATCTTTTTCTGTCTTTTATATATATTTTTTTTTATGCTCTATTTTTATAAAAATTTGAATGCATTTCATGAATGTATTTAACTGCACAGAACAACAGTTAACCTACTCGCAGTTAACCTACTATTATATAATTTGTACTGTTTTTTTTTAATTTTTTTCTTGTACCTGCAACCAATCTGTACAGGTAGTTATTGTTTTTGTATGAATCGCTGAAATTTCATATCAGCGGTTTCCTGTTTTATGTCGGAAATTTTTTATCCGGCTACTAAAGTCTTAAAATAAGAAATTACAAAATTTCAATTTGCACTCAGCTCCATTAGCAATTAATCTCTCATATTATTTCATTTACACTTATCTTCATTTTCATTGATGCTTAATTACTTATACATACTTATACATACCCACATATCCATACCTTCTACTCTCTCCCTTTCTCTCCTACTTTCTCTCTCCTCTCTCTCTCTCTCTTTCCACCTATATATGTATATATGTATGTATGTATATATTTATATATATATATATATACATATGCATGCATACATACATATACGTATACACATATACATATATGTATTAGTATTTGTACACTTATATATACATACACACACACACACATATATATATATATATATATGTGTGTATGTATGTATATATATATATATATATGTGTGTGTGTGTGGTGTGTGTGTGTGTGTGTATGTGTATATATATATATATATATATATATATACATATATATATATGTATATATATATATGTATGTATGTTACTTCAGTTATTAGAGTGCACTGATGCTGGGGCACTTTGAAGAATTTTAGCGGAGCGGATCGTCCCAAGTACTTATTTATTCTTTAACCTTGATACTTATTATATAATTCTCAGTTACAGGAACGTAAACACCAGAAACGGGTGTCAAGAGGTGGTAGGGAACAAACGCAGACACACATACAGTTATTTGACGGGCTTCTTTCAGTTTCCATCTACGAAACCCACTCACAAATCTATAGCCACATGCAGGCTGTAGTAGATGTTAAATGCATTAGGTTCCACATTGTGGGACTATACTCATAACTATATGGTTGAGAAACAAACTTCTTACTATGTAGCCGCGCTTATGCCAAAAAGCACATTTATACATATATGTGCGTACATATATATACATACATACATATATATATATATAATATATATATAGATATATATATATATATTGTATATATATGTATATATATATATATGTATATATATATATATATATATATATATATATATATATTATATATATATATATATATATAAATGAGAGGAAAACCACTATTATGTAATTCAAACAATGAACGACATAAACCAAATTATAAAGAAAAAATATATTTATATTGTGAAATTTGATTTTATACTAAATTGAATTTTTCCCTGTAAGTTTGGAGTTATACTCCTTAATATCATTATTATTATTATTTAATATAAATATATCTACATATGTACACACATACATATATATATATATGTATATATTCATACATACTCTTATATATATATGAATGTATATATGTATATATATGTATATATATATGCAGGGAGACTGAGAGAGAAGTGTAGATAGATACATAGCCAGACAGATAAATATATAGAGGTGTGTGTGCTTGTGTGTGTGACACTTGCAATTAGTTCAACCAAGCAATAAATGGTTAGCCTTGTAGTATTGTTAAATCCTTAGATCATTAGTCAGAAACCAATTACGTAAATGAATAACCTATGCAATTTTCTCACACGCGCATACATCACCTATGTGTATACACCTATGTGTATACACCTATGTGATTAAGCTGAGGTAATCACCCCCAGTTAAAATGTAAAGAAGTTACAATAACGAAGCGTAACTAGAATTCTCCTATATTCCTTAAGGATAGTAATATCCACAGACAGATTCCTAACGCTTATCTGTAAACAAAATTTATAGTTTCACGGAAGTCTGTTTATCTCCGTATAACTATATTTTCAATATCAATTCCATTCTTTTGTGTGAAGATTTTATCAGGGCTTTTATTGCTGAAAGTGATAAATAATCTTTGAAGAAGAAAAAAACAATGTCATTATGGCTGTCTGTATTTATGAGCGATAGACATGTGTGTTTGTCAGTATATTGTATGGAAAAAAAGTGAAAGCTAATTGTTCACCTGAAATATCTTTAGTTGAACTATTTCATTATATTTTTATTAAATATACGCTTTGAGGTAGGAAAGATAAAATCTTCAGGATATATAACTTGCACGTCTTTTTAGACTCTGTTCGTATTTCACACATAAGAACCTAATTACTCACACAATTTACTTAGTGAACTTCGAGGTCGAGTAGGTGATTAAACTAAAACACTAACGAATTTGGTATGACTCAAGGCAATAATACATCCGGGACTGTTTTTTGTTCTGAGCTGATGATATAATTTGCAGCTGGGACACTTATTTGTACTTACCCTTTGGTATTTTATAACTGATACACATATTCCTGTATGTTATTAACACTTTAATATAGCGATTGGAATAAGGTTTCGTTGATTTCATGTGCGCAAAATTATGTGGATTTCACAAATGTGTTAATTGTTAAAATTGATCTTATATGAATTGTGTAACATTAAACAACATAAAGAAAGATATATATTTTTCTGGTCATTGAATTTGAAAATATTACACCCAGTGATAATTGTGATGAAGCAAAACACAATTGGAACATGAAAAGTTACGACAGTAATCCATCCATGATATGCATTAGATTCTCAGCTTCATTCTTTTCATTTTTATATACTTATTCTTCCTCTCCTCGTTTTTCTTCTCCTTTTCTTTTCTCTTATAATTTCATCCACATCTTGGATGCATTAGAGGAATATAAATTCCACCTAGTATTTGACTGGTACCTTTATTTACTCCGACCAAGAAGGAAGAATGGTAAAAGTGACACCGGGGAGATTCGAGCTGAAAACATACAGGCCCGTAACTAAATATGAGAAACCGTTTCTTCGATGCTCAACAAAGCAACAGCCTAAAAGAAGAACTAGTAATAATTTCTCTTGACATAAGTAGAACTTTACTCTATGGAACGTATCATCATGCTGCATTGCCAGAAGAAATGGCATAATACAATATCATATAACGGAATATGTCAAAATGAAACAAAGATCATTTAGTCATTCGTTTGTCTAATTTCTAAACAAAGAATGGCAGCTAATATATATCTCTCTATCACTCTCCCAGTCTTTCTCTCTCTCTCTCTCTCTCTCTCTCTCTCTCTCTCTCTCTCTCTCTCTCTCTCTCTCTCTCTCTCTCTGTATATATATATATATATATATGTGTAATGTTTTAAAACTATACATATATTTTTATATAATGTTTTATATAGACGGAGTCAAAATATCAATATTAGCGCATTAATATGAGTCACAAGTTATAGGTTGTAGCATCCGGAGCTTTATGAAATAAAGTATGCATATTTAAGACAGATATTTTTCACCGCTTTAGACTCTTTGAAGTGGATAAAACAAAGTCATTGATAAGAGCATGATTAACGACTTTTAAACAGCAGTAATCATATAACCAAAATATATATTTTAGTTTTATATTGTTGTTGTGCAGGATTCTATCACTTATCTCCCCTCACACTCTTATATATGTATGCGTGTATGTTTTTAAGAAAGTGCTGGCTGCTTATTCTTAATAAACAATGAAAAGAGGGACTACGAATAGTGCGTGTTTTCTTTGCATAAAAATGATCCCAAGCTGCAGTGTCGTAACATTATTGGTTATAATGCGAATGTTAGCATCTCAAATGGTCAACAGTACTATTTCACGATGCTGATGAGTTAGTTGCTGCTGAAGCATTATTTCGCCTGCCGCTACGTTCTGAGTTCAAATTCCGCCGAGGTCGACGTTGCCTGTCATCCTTTCGGGGTCGATTAAATAAGTACCAATTGCATTTTAGGGTCGATCTAATCGACTGGCCCCTTCCCCCCAAATTTCGGGCCTTGTGCCTAGAGTAGAAAATATATTTTTTTCTTCAAAATAATTTAGAAAAAAAACATTCAGCGATTAATTTAGGGACAAAAACAATTAAGTTTCTTACATGATCAGAAACGCATTTGCCACAACATATGCAACATTTATTTACATTATTTCCATTTGACAGATATTTGTTCTGATCTATTTTGTGGTTAACACAACGTTTCGGCTGATATACCCTCCAGCCTTCATCAGGTGCCTTGGAGAAATTTCGAACCTGGATCCTCAATCCTAAGGTATTTTTCGATGTTATAATAATAATAATGATGATGATGATGATGATGATGATGATAATAATAATAATAGTAATAATAATAATAATAATAATAACAACAACAACAACAACAACAACAACAACAACAACAACAACAACAACAACAACAACATTGAAAAATACTTTAGGAATGAGAACACAGGTTCGAAATTTCCCCTAACACTAGTTGAAGGCTGGAGGGTAAATCGACTGAAACTTTATGTTAACAACAAACAAGATGTGGACAAATATCCGTCAAATGTAAATAATGTATATAATGTACATAATTCCTCATCTCTTAAATATAGAACTGTAAATTCAATATTTCTAGACGAAGTTAAATTAGACTGAAAGACGTCCTAATTTGTCTCACGTATATTCCGCAATAATAAAATTAATAATATCCGTTTACTTATAATGCTGACCCTTATCACATAATTAAATCTATTTACAGTATTTGTACTTCCTCAAATACATATATTGCCATAAGTTCAGATGATGAACTGTCACAGTTTTGAGAGCAATCTATTAAAGGTTTTTCGGCATTTATTCTGGCTTTCTGCCTTCTGGTTTCGAATTCCACTGAAATCCACTTTGTGTCATATAATGTGAGAATCGAGAAATAACTTACCAGTCACTATTAAGGTCGAGTTCTCCCCTTCCTTGTCTCTGACACTCTCTCTCTCTCCCTCTCTTTCTCTTCCACGCGTGTACATAAGCACGCAAAAGAAGGAAGGATAATAGCAGAAAGCTCTGCTATAAATGTGGGCCATGCTAATGATGATCAGCATCGTCAAACTATATAAATAAAACACAAAAATACACATTGGGAGGTTGATGTATAAGGAATCTACTCATTGCGAAAATGTGTCGGTGTTTCGACTTCACTTGCGAAGAACTGTACACAGCTGAAATAAAAGATTAATGCTGTTTACAATGGCGGCTACATTTGATCCCCAGTTTAGTAAATTTCGTTGTTCCTTCAGTAGTAAAGATGGTTGTGGGAATGTGTAGCTAGGCTAGTTTCACTATATATACTTGGTACAAGAACTCTTTTGTTGCAATTGACACACATTCTCACACATTTACGCACACGCACAATCACACACAAGCGCAGTCACCTACCCATACGAACACATATATCTGTATATCTACGAGCCTTTCACATCCAGTTTCTGAGACTTTCGATCTCTCTCTCATTCCTCTCTCACTTTCCCCCTTTTATCTCCCATTCCTTCCCCTATTATCACTCTCTCTCTCTCTCTCTTCCTCTCTCTCTCCCTGTATTTAGCAGCAGAGAGAATGTTTAAGCTTCCTTGGAAAACACCAGTATAACCTGATCACTCGTTGACAGTTTCTTTATGGATATGCATTATTCAGAGAAAGAAAAGCATCATCCTTCAGCATTTAATGACCTTAGAGACGGTTGGGGGAAGGAAGAGGATTATTTTCACACCAGAAAAAAGACGGCGTGAATGTTTCCAGGAGAATTAATTCCACCAAAGGCAGGTGATGGTGTTAAGCTCTGCCATTGTTTGAGTGAAGCACCATACATTTAAAATTTTCTCTAATCTAGACATTTTCGGAATGGTCTTCGAAATAGAAATAAATGTGATTACAATACATACATAAATGCATAAATGCGTACATACATACATAAATACTACATACATACATACATACATACGTACGTACGTACATACATACATACATACATACATACATACATACATACATACATATAAATATATATATATATATACATATATATATATGTATATATATATATATATATATATATATATATATATGAATATATATATATATATAAATATATATATATATATATAACAAAACCAGAAAGGAGAGATCTGATTCGAAAGCTACAGATCCAAGTCATCATTGGAATTGTAAAAATGTGTAGAACTTACCAGAAGTATATCATCTCAGTATATTTGCGTAGGTCGAGGCATACAACTATATGCATAAGAATATACATACGTAAAGCAAACCATAGAAATATTCACATACACTGGCAGAAAATATTGCACTTATACACACATATATCCAAAAATATTCTGTTGATGTTGTTGAAATCGCAACAAAGGAGACTTGGATCTAGATTAGAAGCCATTTTTTTTCTCTATTGACAAAAAATTTTGAAATAAAACTGAATAATGATATATAAACATGCATACATACATATATACATACATACATACATACATACATACATACATACATACATACACACATACATGCATACATACATACATACATACATACATACATAAATACATACACACATACATGCATACATACATACATACATACATACATACATACATACATACATAAATACATACATACATACATACATACATACATACATACATACATGCATACATCAACGGCAGTGAACAGTAAGATCCATGGTAGAATCCGAGAAGTATGAAATCTCAATAGTAATCCGGGTGGATAGGTGATAAATCAATTGAGGAGAGGTAGCAAAGTTCCAAGAAGACGGAAGGAAAGGATATGTGTGACCAAGACCAAGAGAGGAGTTTCGTCAATCAAGCACGATCAAGCTACAGTGAACACATGAGCATATATTATATATGATTCAAAATAAAAAGACGTAGGAGTGGCTGTGTGTTAAGTAGCTTGCTCACCAACCACATGGTTTCGGGTTCAGTCCCACTGCGTAGCACCTTGGGCAAGTATCTTCTACTTTAGCCTCGGGCCGACAAAAGCCTTGTGAGTGGATTTGGTAGACGGAAACAGAAAGAAGCCTGTATATGTATGTATGTGTGTGCGCGTATATGTATGTGTGTGTGTGTATATTTTTGTGTGTCTGTGCTTGTTCACACCCCAACATCGCTTGACAGCCGATGCTCGTGTGTGTACGTCCCAGTATCCTAGCGGTTCGGCAAAAGAACTGATAGAATAAGTACTAGGCTTACAAAAAATAATAAGTCCTGGGGTCGATTTGCTCGAGTAAAGGCTGTGCTCCAGCATGGCCACAGTCAAATGACTGAAACAAGTGAAAGAGTAAAGAGTAAGAGTATAAGATGAAGGAACAACAAAGTGTATTAGTTTGACGGTAACACGTCTTGCTTATTGCTCTCTCACCAGCTTCTATCTATCGCTTTTTGCTTTCTACGTTTTCTTCAGTTTTCAACTAAATATATATATACATAATTGTATGTGTGTATGTGTTTGTATGTGTACGTGTCTGTGTGAGTGTTCGTTTGTATGTGCGTGCGTGTAAAATAGAGCATATGATTGCCGTCGAGTAGTGGGACACGATTCCATTCTATGGTGTAGCTATTTCAGAGACATAAAATATTCTTGGAATAGTTATAAACGATGACAACCTTCTCTTCCATTGATTTCGACAAGATTTACGATTAAATTGGAACATGAGATAACATGTTCCACTTGGAAATAATTTCATGACGACACGTGGAGTTCTAGTCGATAATTTCTATAATATTATGATGTTGGTCAACTAATAAGCATAGAGACTAGTAAATTGATACGGTACATTCCTTCCTTCTATGTAAAGGCTTCTTTCAATACGAAGAATAGTGAATTTAGTACTAAGAATATTTCTTTTTCTTTTTTTCTTATATTGGATCCTCCGAGGTTGTGTGCTTAGAATACCGATAATGGCACATGTGTTTCTTTTTCCTTTTTTTGTTTTTACTAGTACTTTAATTACTTGAACAGAGTTTAAATACACACTCACACATACATATACATACACGTATATGTACACACACTTATATATATATATGTGTGTGTAGTGTGTGTGTGTCTGTGTGTGTGTGTGTGTGTGTGTGTGTGTGCGTGTGTGTGTGTGTTTAGCCGAAAGGCGTTTGTCCATTGTGTATGTATAATTATTTTCTGTTGCACTTGCATTATTATTTCAGAACTTTACGTTCGTACGATATTTGAAAGACTATTTCTGTTATTTATTTATTTGTATTCCTAAACGTACCATTATTTTCCTTCTGTTCTATAGCCGAAAGACGTGTGTCTGTTGTACGAGTATAATTCTAGCTTTCTTATAATTCTAGCTTCAGTGCTTGCTTTCGCTCTTGTATACATTCGTTTGCTTTTCACAGAGACTTAATGTTTTTAGCTACAGTCCCTGGCACTTGCCGGGTTCGAGCAGTCTCAGTAATAGAAAAGTCCGAAACTGCAACGATATTCCGGACACTGACTGAAGAAGTAAATCGGCTGCGAATGATCCGCGTATCTTGTTTTTGTCCTGTTTACTGTTTGTTATTTTATCGTCTATTTTTCCGCATGTTATGTTTTGTTGGATTCGGCTTGTATTCTTTCTGTCCTACCCTTAATTTATCACTGCGGTGGACCGTAGAAACTGGTGTTTACTTTATTAAAGGCATGTGTGTGCGTGATATGTGTGTATGTTTGCGTGTGTGTATGTATGATAAGATTTTTGCTTGCCAGCCGCATGATTCTAGGTTCAATTTCACTCCGTGTCACGTTTGGCAAGTGTCTTCTACTATCGCCCGGGTGGTGGTGGTGGGGGGATAGTTTTCTCAAAAATATTTTGTTGAGCATTTTTTCCTTTTTAAAATATTTTCATGCCTGTCGATTTCACTTGACTTTATTCATTAATACTTATAAAAACTTCAAACTCCCTTACAACTTTCGTCTTCGTAATGTTTCGTCTTCCATTAATTTATTAATAATTCGTAGTCGTAATGTTTTTACTTTCAATTAGTGATAGACTGCTTTCACGTAGAAAATGCCAGCTTCTTAATCTTGTTTCCTGAGTGGGTAACAAGCACCAAAATTTAACCCTCTGTAGTATTTTGCCAAAAATCTTTTTCTGGAATAAATGAATAGCAAAACTGTATTCATCGCGAAAAATTACACCAATTTTCATCATTGTACGAAACTTGAGAATTTACACTTCAATTTAAAATTTCAAAATCTATGAGAGCAAAAAAAAACAACAAAATAAGCATTAGATTCGATACATGACTGAAACCAGTAAAATATACGAGAGAGTGAGAAATGGATGGATGGATGTCTGTGTGGTGGGTAGAGGGTAGAT
>NC_043004.1:22725477-22730477 GCF_006345805.1 Octopus sinensis
GTCTCTCAGAGAATTAAGTTTGCTTTTGTAAATTTGCATTTTGTTTTGCATTTATTTGTTTAGATTTTGTTTTAGTTTTGTTTTACACTCTTTTATTGGTAGGAATACTTTTTACATTTTAATTTGAAAGTCAAAAACCTTTTTATTTCTTCACTCAATTTGCTGTTGGCAATAACATCGAGGACTAGCCGAAGAAAAAATGTTATTTCAAAAACGTTAATTTATATGAGAACTATATATCCAACTTCATGTTATATTTTATTGAATTATATACTATATTCTGCTACGCAAGGAAACACTTATATGTGTCTCAGTTAATTTGACTGCAAACAGTTTTGAGTTGATATAACTAAATGTTAACCTTCTGCATAAATTCTCCTCAAACAATGTCTTTGAAGAACAGGATTTCATTGTTCCTCTTAAAATTTAATCAGTCTTGTTTGGTTTAGCATTGTTCCCTTCAACGTTTATATCCAGCTCACAAGATATTCCATTTTTTGTACATGTGTTGGTGTGATTTTGAAGTGGAATGTACTGTACTCTTTAGGAAGTTTCCATAATATTTTCCCTTGTCTAAAATTTGAGATCTTTTCAGGGTAGATTTCAAAATCATAATCAATGAGAAATCTGTGGCGCCGGAGAGAAACGTGGCGAGAGACTTATAAATGAGAGAGAATATGAGTTGTTCTTTCATACCTCCGGGTTTTTCATACACATTTCTCCCTCGGAATATCCAAGTAAATAATTATATTATTCATCAAGTCACATAAGCAAATTCACAATAAATAGCGCTTAAAATTACAAAGAGGGCAGTCTATATTAGCAAGATCCTGATGTGTTCCTTTCTTTCTTTCTACTTATAGCCACGTCGAATCAAGCCCTTTTGATGACTGCCCTTTTTTTTCCAACAGCGAAACCGCATATCTGAGCTCCGTCGCTTGTCAGAACTTTTAACAAATTATTTGCATGTTGTGAGCAATGGGACCGTTCAACACCATTTTGCTTTCACTTTGTTCGCTTTTCAGCAGATGGTGTAGAAATTTCGTTGAAAAAGCATTCATTTTTTTCTAAAATCATGTGGCATCATTTATAGATGTCTACTTCATTGATAACTTCACTGACATTTAGTCATCGTTTCACACGTATCACAGCATACACTTTCGTGTATTTCAGATAGTTTTCCGTGGATGTCTTTCCCTATTTGCAACGCTAGCACCACACTTGATATTACATAGAATTCGCAATATATTCAATGGTGGCCTGAAGCAACAATATACAAGTTACCTTAATATTTCTTGATCTGAAGAAGAATTTCACATCCTCATGCTCCCGTTCGAAGTTCATCATTATTGAACTTGTGACGGAGCGCCAAATGCATTCACCTTACATTCCCTCCAGCATATTTTGATTGATATTTAACGAGCTTTGTCAGGTGTGGCTATCATTAGGCTGTAACAATTCCATGCACAGTAGCGCAGTCACGAGAGGGCTGCGTCGGCTAGTAGGTACACTGCCTTAAAATTTTGCTTTCCTTTTGGACAGACATCATACAACTTTCTGATGTAAGAATAAATCTTTTCCTCATAACTTTATAATTTTCATGATCCTGAAAATGCTCTTACAGATTATAAAGTAGAACTACCTAAGGATTCTATATCAGCCTATAAATATAATATTAAATAGAGTTAATAGTTTGATAACAGTATTTTATCTATTACATATAAGCTGCACATTACTTAGCATCCCCCTCTTATCCAGTGTATCAATGCAATTTAGAAACATTTTAGTAATATATTTCCCTCATATAAACATTAAATGAATAAGTTCTCGTTCGATTGTTCACAGAGGTATTGACTATAGAAATCTAAATGTTTCTCAATACTTCTGCCCAGTTGTTTTCAGGGTTATGTTGTGCAATATCTGATAAAATCATAAAACGTAAAGTAATATATTCCATTTTCACAGGTTATATATGATATCCAGAATAACGCAGACTCCCACTTCATATCTTCCTTTGTAGCAGACAATAAACGTAGAAGTAACTTCAAAATTCTAAGGAAACTATTTCTTAGTATAAATAAACAGAGATTTTGAAACGACCACCATAAGCTATGCTGCATGTATGCAGTCACTTTCTACACTCCTATTGATTAAAATAACACACACACACACACACACACATGTGTATATATATATATATATATATATATATATATATATATATATATATATATATATATATATACATAGATAGATATATAGATAGATAGTAATAGCTAGAAATACATACATATCTATATACATGTATTTTTTAGCTGTGTGTGTCTGTGTCTGTGTTTGTGTGTGTGTACGTGTAGCGTTGTGCTCTTCGGTTTCTAATTATGTGTAGTATCATAAGAAAGAACTGATTTCAAATAAAGATACAAAGCTATTTGGTCGAAATCTAGATAAAGAAATCAATGTCACATTCTGAACTTGAGAAAAAAAGTAATGCATAATTTTACTAGTCTGTTGACAGATTGTATTTGTAGAATGGAAGTTCGCTGGTTGATTTTGCTTCCATAAAACACTAGTTTATCCAAGTTGTCAAGTAACAATGGACTAAGAAAATCAATTATTATTAGTATAAATGGGGATTTATAATCTGTGAATAGGACATGAAGGTTTCAAAGCAGTTGTCGACTATTACCCTATTTCACTTTGATTTTCGAGGATATATTCACATCAGGAGAGCAGCGGACGTTATGAATATTTTTCTTGTGAAATTCAAACAATATCTAGCATGTTGTGTTTGCACTTCTAAGAAGTTTTAATGAGTATATACCATCCAACGTTTGTGCTGATATTTGCGTATGTATTCAAGAGTTCTCTTTATTTATTCTCGTATAGTCTTTTGTGTGTACGTGTGATAGTATTGTATTATCCTTTAGCAAGATCACGTTGCATAGTCGCAGTTAGAGGTAGTCTCTTGATAGCATGTTTGGGCAGCTGTTGATCACAAGTGTGATCTTTTACATAGAAATGTGACATAAGCATACACACACGGCTGTACTTACACACGCGGCTGTAATACACACACACACATACACTCGCAAACACATACATACATACATGTATCAGGGCACTCCGTCGGTTACGACGACGAGAGTTCCAGTGAAATTAACGTGGAAGTGGCTCGTGAAATTAACGTGGAAGTGGCTGGGCACTCAACAGACAAGCGTTTCCTTAACGTAGGTCTCGGGAAGTTTCAGCATGACAAAGTGCGTGACAAGTCTGGCCCTTTGAAATACGGGTACAACAGAAAGAGGAAGAAAGAATTAGAGAAAGTCGTGGTGAAAGAGGACAGCAGGATTCACCACCACCCGCTGCCGGAGCATCGTGGAGCTTTAGATGTTATCGTTCAATGAGCACTCACAATGCCCAGTCTGGTAATCGAAACCGCGATCCTACGACCGCGAGTTCGCTGCCCTAACCACTGGACCATTGCGCCTCCACATAGAGGTACATGGGCCTATGTATATATTTCGCGCTTATTCCGTCATCTATCTTATAACACAGATCAATATTTTTTGTGTGTTGTTTCAGCGTACGTGAGAAGTTGGTAGTCATATACAAGTCTTTACTATTATTAGTAACTTGCAGAGAGAAATTTCGAGTACATTTAAAGTTTAGCATTATATATTGTATTTTCTACAGGTAAATTTTTCCACAATCATTTAAAAAACATAGAGTTTCTAATCGGTTTAATATCAGTCGTATATTGTTATTTTCCTTTATTTGTGGACGCGAATTTTGATATCATTGGATATATAATCGTGACTACTCATGAACATTGTTTACATAATCAAAGAAATAAACACAAAATTACCTTCTTCAGAATGATGTTCGAACTTATAAATGAGAAAGGAAATTAAACAGAGAAGCGAATAATAATGCATTTATCAACAAAGTTCGTTGCGTGAATAACACTTAACTGATTTTCGCTGAGGAAATTAATTTAAAACGTTGAGGTGCCTCTGGTAATGATGAAACCAATATATTTGGTACAATAGATCGCATAAGTTGGGTTCCTTGCAAGTGTTTGTCTTCTGCGTTCGAATACCACCGAGGTTAATTTCATTTTTAATCTTTCAGAAGGCGTGATTTAATAGAAGAAACATCAGCTTCAATATATGACTTTGTGCCTATGTTAGAAATAATATTTACTTCAATGAGGGCTGTGGATTGGTAAATGTGTCTTGTCATATTTCATTACAACTCTTCGTTTCTGCGTTCAAATGAAACACAGATCGACATTCATCTTTCAGCGTTTCGGTATCGATAAAATAAAAATGCTAGTGAAATAGCATAAACAACAGTATCTTCCTCTAAATGTGTGGATTGCATTTATGGTTGAAATTAATATTAAATCAGAAGAGGCGACGAGCATTTCGTCAGCCTTTTCGTTCTGAATTCATATGCATCTTGGATCGACGTAGCTTTGCATCCTTTCGGTGTCGATACAATAAGTACCAGTTGGACACTGGTGTCGTGATAGTCGACCTACGTCCTCCTCCGAAATTGGTGGCCTCAGACCCAAGTTTGAAGCTGATATTAAATCAGAATTCTGCACAAATTGAATAAGAAATAATAGAATATGGTAAGTATAGTTTTAAATAAAGTCGAACAAAATGTTATCAGGCATGTGATAAGAAACTTGCTTCCCAGCCGCACGGTCCCGCGTTCAGTCTTATACTAAAACCTTGTGTATTATACTAAAGTTTTGGGCTGGCCAAAGCCCTGTTAGTAGATTTGATTGACGGACACTGAAAGAAGCACGTCGTATATATATATATATATACATATATATGTGTGTATGTATATATCTATGTGTGCATGTTTGTGTCTGTGTTTATACCCCCACCATCATTAGACAACAGGGGTTTTGACGTCCCCTTAACATAGTGGTACGATAAATTAAGTACTAGTCTTAACAGTAAGTTATGATGTGGATTTGCTAG
>NC_043004.1:22735477-22745477 GCF_006345805.1 Octopus sinensis
AATGAATTAAATACCATATCTAGATGCATCAGCTATTACACGTGAAATACTATAAAAAAATACAGCGAATTAATGAGTGAAAGCAATAACTTCCATGTTAATTCAACTGCATCTGTGTTACGATACTGAGCTTTTATTATTTCCTTTTCATTTATTAACATAGATATACACACACATTCACACACGCACTCACACGACACACGCATGCACATTTTTATACATATCCACTCACGGACAAGCATATACGTATATACGTATCCATCTATATCTCTAAGTGTTTGTTTTGTAGTTTTGTGTACTTAAGAATACTAAACATTCACTGAATAAAGAAATTAATTCTAATAGCAGATCCACAATAATATCTATTATTAATGGTAAATTCTCAAACAGTGATTGGTGAGATGAAATATTCCACAAACGTAGTACTGAGTTGATATAGGCTCCAGGTAGTGGGACAATAATAAAGGGAAAATAGATAAAAATCATAGATTTGGAAGAGGATATATTGGGTAAGCAGATAAAAGAAAGAGATGGAGTGCAATAGGCATCATTTCAAGTTTAAAATTAAATAATTGTAATCAAATACGACAAAGTATTTTGTACAAGGTTTGATGAAACTGCCAACCAACCGACCATGAGTAAAAAAAAATGAAAATTCAATAACATATGTCAGGCATGTGGATGGTTAGACAATAACCAGGTGTTAACAGTTCCATTTATAAGTAGATCTACCATGCCTTCAGCCCATATGTAGATCATACTTTACACGGTGCGGAACATGGTACTGTATACAAACATGTGGTTTACTGCCCATTAGATTATTTATGTTTACTCGTTGTTTTTCATGTTGCGCTTGCTGCTATTTTTACGTAACTCTTTGTTGGAAGAACAGACCTATCAACCAACGAATTCCTGACGATACCCTCTTTTCGTGACAAAGTTTATGTAAAATTGAATTATCCAATACATACTTCTTTCATTAGGATGGCAAAATGCCATTTGTGAAAGATTTCATTTTTATTTCTACCAAGGTAAAAGCCTAAATATTTAGAAACGGCTAGGCCCGGCACTCAAACTCAAAGCAAAGGTATTAGCACGTTACCAATTCTTTTGAATACATTGATTGTAGTTTCATTAATATATACTATGTCTAAGGCGGCATACCGGGCAGAATGCTCAGCAACATTTCGTCCATCTTTACCTTCTGAGTTCAAATTCCTCCGAAGTCAATCTAACCTTTCATCCTTTCGGGGTCAATAAAATAATTACTTCTTGAGGATTGGAGTCTGTGTAATCCACTTATACCCTCCCCCGAACTTGCTTGCCTTGTGTCAAAATTTGAAACTAATATATACTAATACTAAAACTGGATATATAGCAGAGGTACAGTCTGTCGGACTACCGCTCTTGCAATATTTCATCCTGTTTTTCTATAGTTCCAATGCTACGTTATCTACGTCTATTTGACATTTCATCCTAATATCTAATCTTTTATATTTCAAAGAAGCCATTTGTGATATTGTCGCAGTATGAGGAATAGCTAAATTAATGTAATTAAAAACAGTTTTTCCGAGCGAAACCTTGCCTCTCTTTTGATCGATGTTCATCTGGAAAGATAAAATCCAAGCTTTATACATTACAGTGTCAGGTTAAATAAATGTGTATTTGAGTATAAAATAGCAGACGAAGTTGGCCGACAGAAAACTAGAAACAGAAAAAATTACTTAAACTAAAACTAATAAACTAATACAAAGAATAAATATAATCCTTTGCATAAATTGAAGAGAAATTGAAAATTAAATCCACCAGGTATTTAAAAACACTTCCTTTATATATTTGCTTAATTGCTTCTGTATAATAGCTTTTCTATTATTCTTGCTTTATGTTTTATTCCGGCTATAAAACTTGGCACTTTTCTGCCTCCCTGGGACAGAGCAAAAATGTAACTACGATGTAATTGACTAAACCACTGCACGCTCAAAACATTGTTGGTCTTATATCTAAATTAGAAATAATTAAGCAATGAAGACGAAAGAAATATAGAGATAAATGTTTATTTCTTTTCACAGCAATGACACATCGTTTCTTTTCTTTAGCTGACGGGTTCAACATAAGTTATTTTGAAATTAATTAATCATAAAAAAATCTCTAAAAGCGTATTTTAATTGCACTTTACCTTTAAGTATAAATACAGTTTACATAAACGTCTGCTATGCATATAAATCAATACCAGATACATTACGCCTTCGACGAAACTAACGTATTTAAAATATTTTCCTTTAACAGCGTTTAAAAGATCTTTGATAAATTATTTGACCTCTCATCTAGATTTCCAAGTGAAATGCCGCTTCATGGCTAGATTTGTTGCTAAACTAGTCTTGTATCAGATTATATCAAAGAAAACTATGCCAAAGATTTTAGAGCTTACATAATATTTGATTGGTTTACACCTATGATTATAGAACTAGATGTGAAATCAATTAAGCATTAATTACAGGCTGTAAATTAGTATCGAACGGAAATAAATGTTAACGTTTAACCATTGGGAATATTGTATAAAACATTTCTTTGATCTATATTGCTATATAGTATTGCTATCACCGATTGAAAAGGAACATCATCCAGCAGGCAGACATACTCCAGATCGATCAATGTTTCCTGAATGGCTTCACATACGAAAATAAAGACCTATTAAAGTCTAACCTTACCGTATACATTTAAGACAAAAGAGAAGCACCATGGGCGACTTACTTATATGAAACAATTATATCAAAATACGGTTATGCAAGAGAAAGGAATACTCACTCTGTGTGTCTCTCTGTATCTCTCTCTTTCTCTCTCTCTCTGTATATATATATGTATATATATATATTATGTATTTATGTATATATATATATATATATATATATATATATATATATATATATACATAAATACATACATACATACACACATATGCGACTGTGTTTATTATAGAAAGGAATTATATAGTAAATGATATATAACGCAGTGAGATAAAATTTAAGTGTATATACTGTATAATACTTTATACGTGTGGGGGGTGTATATGTGTATATGCATATAGCTATTTACATGTTTCTTTGCATGTATGTATACATATATATATATATATAATATAATTCGAGACAAAACCACTATTTTAAAACCAAACAAGGAAAGACTTAATCAATACATAAAATTTTAATATAAATTAAATAAACCGCCACTACAATGTTTCATGTCTGCTCCGACAATCTTCAGGTGGATTTTCGATCTTCTAATCAGTATCAAATTTTGAAGTGAATTCACTTCAAAATTTGATACTGATTAGAAGATCGAAAATCCACCTGAAGATTGTCGGAGCAGACATGAAACATTTGTAGTGGCGGTTTATTTAATTTATATTAAAATTTTATGTATTGATTAAGTCTTTCCTTGTTTGGTTTTAAAATAGTGGTTTTGTCTCGAATTATATTATATAATATTTTACTATAAATTGGATTTAACCCTAAATCTGATTTTTCCCTGTAATTTTGGATTCATTCCTTAATATTTATTATATATATATATATATATATATATATATATACACATACACTCATATGCGATTGTGTTTATTATAGAAAGGAATTATATAGTAAATGATATATAACGCAGTGAGATAAAATATAAGTGTATATACTCTATAATACTTTATACGTGTGTGGGGGGTGTATATGTGTATATGTATGTTTATTTTTATGTATGTGTAATTTATACACTGTTTATGATACACATATAATAGGAAATACTATATGGACGGTTTCTGTTATAGGGTGATATGGCTGAGTTATTTCCTCAGGTTTATTCGCGACAGACAAAACACCTTTGCATCCAAAATAAAAGAATTAGTGTTGTTATTGTTGAGGTTGCTGCTGTCGTCGTCATCGCCGTCGTCGTTATGGTCACCGCCGTCATCTTTGTTCACACAGCACTTATCCATCAGACTTCACATGTTTTCACTTCCCTTACAATGAGTCAAAGATTGCCGCATCCCATGTGTCCTTCTACATTTAATAATATAGACCAGTGGTTCTCAGCCTGGGGATCACGAAGCGATTTTAGGGGGAACGCGAAGGGATGCTGAAGTATTGTGAAAACGGAGTGGATTGAGACAGTTGAGTTTTAAAATTTCAAGACTTTCAAGATTTTCTCATGCTATAACCCTCTTTTTACGTTGGGTTCAAAACCCACCCCACTCCTACACATTCACTTGCTAATCACACTCGTTGAACAAGTTTGATTGGCCGATAGAAAATACACAGGTATAATGGTTGATCGAGCATGTGATGTCGATATATTTCGTTCCTCATTTGTTTTGTAACCAATTGATCAACTAATTTCCTATATTTTCACGTGTATTTATTGTATCCCAATGGGGAATAGCCCGGATAAAGTTCTGGTTTTCGGGGTTGCGGGTCTATGAGCAGTGCGGTTCATAGTCCGAAAATTACAGTACACGAGTGTGTCATTTTTTTTCCATGTCTTTTTCCTGCAATTTATAAGGGCCCACGAATCATCGAAAACATTATAAGGGGACTGACACGTAAAATTATTTGGAAATTTTGAGAACCACTGATATAGACTGTAATTTGAGAAAGATTTCAGATGTCTGGTTGTCAATTCTAGTAGGTTATGTCTCTTCTTTTGGCATGTCATCCATTGTTATTTTTGCTATAAGTGAGTGCTGCAATTCCAAATTGCCTAAGACCTCCCAAGCCTGATTAGCAATTTGAGAAATTCGGGTATGTTAAGTGGTACTTCAACGTGTTCTATTTTCAGAATGCGACCAGTTAGAGTGGGCTTTAGTTGTTCTTTTGTAGATTCATCTCTGCCACTGTTTTATAAATAAGAAATAAAGATTTACTAAGTTAAAAATATCTCCAGTCGAAGTGAAAATACGCACTCTAAGTTACCTTTTGTATTACAATATGTTCTACGAGAGACCAGAAATATATCTAATATTGGAATCGAGTAGGAGCATGAAAATATAAAGTTTCATTTTCTCTTAAGCAGCCTTGTTCTGTTTAACTAAACAGGCAGTTGTTTTTTTAGTGCCAACAACACATCTATTGATATCAGTTAGATATCTCTCTCTGCTAAGTTAGCTTAGCACCCCAAACATTATTGCTGAGATATTGTTGCAATAAAGTTTGAATTTGTTTTACTTTCTCATGTTTATTCAGTAGAAGAAACATAATGCATATGACCTTTAGAAGGTCTTCACGATTTGTTTGCGGAATGAAGAAAATTATCCCCAGATCCATCACATCGGCTGAATATTTGCAACAACGATGACGGATTATACTATAGCCCTCCAACTACCGGATGCTGATATTAAGCATGGCTCTAGATTGACCGCATTCACCCAAGAATAGTAGTTATCCCTCAGACAGGCTTCAACAAGGCTTCCAGCTATAGAATTTGACTCATAATATCCGAGATCGTTCTAAGTGGATATACAGTACGACTGACTACGAAGCAATGTTTACGAAGTGAGATAATTAACTATACAGCGATACTGTGTTTCTTTCGAACGAAAAAATTACCATGTGATAAATATACTCTAATTATGTTTCCAATACAAATTTTCTTTTCTTTCAACGCCGGGCATTGTTAAATTATATCCATACCTTTATAAAGCCATTTAGGGATCAGCCTCCAAAGAGATTTTATCAAAGATAACGTAACTGCCCACTAATCTACTTAATTTGAATCCTTTTCTCAATGTACTTCGCAAACTGAATCCAACGATTCTATTGCATCTTTATACACGAAAGAACATTATACAACTTTGGCATAGATGGAATGCTAAATACTGACATACCACACTACAAAAGCGACAGAGTACTTAAACAGGCAATCAATATATCAAATTTATTTTTACATCTAATATATTCTCAAAGTTCCTTCATTTATATTCGCTATAAAGCGTATTTATCACGGCAGTTGTGTTTGAATGGATATTGGCTTACTAGTGTAAAATTCAGATTTTATTTTGAAATAACATTTGAATCTACATTAAATATTTTAGTATCCTCATTACATTGTATAATTTCGGTAGGAAGTTCAGATTCACCTCCATTAGGAAACGTGCATGTAGTAATCTAGAAAAAGGTTAAATTCTTTTAATTTTACTGGTGATTATTTCTCAATTGTGATAAGAATCACTCTGAAATTTGTTTGGAACTATATCTGTTTATTTAAAATGTCTGCTGAGATTTATGTCTATGGTACGTTTGATGAAATCTTAAGAATATTTCAGGTTATTTTCATTCCTATATATTTAATTGCATAAGGATTGAATTACTGTTGAGCCCGTTGGGAAAGCGTATTACACTGCACGAGTGTTCAGTCTTAGATAAAGAAACTACCGAGGCATCAATTTCTAATTCTAAAGAAAATCAACATAGGATTTGCATAAATATTCATGTAAAACTAAACCATCATTATTGCATTTTATTCTTAAACTTATTCAAATTCAATGATGATATGACACTTTTAGATATAGGCCAAAAATATATTTCCGTTTTCGAAACATGGAGAAGAAATACTTTTAATATCGGGAACATGACCGATAGGCGTTATATAGACATTCGATTTAGATTTATGTCAGTAACTCCAGGGTGAAAAAAAAATCAAGAAGCAAAAATGTTGCATAAGTTAACGACAAACCTATAGCAAAAACACTTATCACTCACTATAAAATGAAGTCAGCATCAAAAAGCATACATTTCGAAATCGAAAACTTTCATATTTATGCAAATATGCATAACGTGTAAACAATAATTTGTAGCAAAAAACATGACGCATCACCAATTATAGTTGAGAAATTTCAACAGATTTTGTCTCTCCTAATACACAATTTCGTCATGATAACGATAATAAAATATACAAGTAACACCCACCGAGGATTTGCTAAACAGAATGTTCTTTGTATCCACAAAATTTGAATATTGAATAATTTTGTCTTGTAAGCTTGTTTCCCATATGACACTTACTGAATATTCGACACGTCAGATGAAAACCAATTTTGCTTATATATGTTGCAATGGATATAATATGAAGAAATATATACACATATAGGCAGAAAAACACAAATTCACACACGTAAGCCCTTACTCATATACATGCACGTTGAATAAATAATTATATATATATATACATATATGTATGTGTGTGTATATATGTATGTATGTGTGTGTGTATATGTATGTATGTATGGATGGATGTGCATGTATATATCTACACACACACACATCTATATATATACACATATGTGTGTGCGCGCACGTGTACGTCTTTGTGTATGTTTGTGTGCATATGCTATGTATTATATATCTATATGTTTATAAGTATCATACCATTAGGGTTGAATAAGTGAGGAATGAGAGAGAAAGTGAGTGACTGACTTGACGATAGTGAAACGCGGTCTTATAACAGCAGGTAGTCCTTAGAAAGTCAGAGGAAATGAAAGTGCTATGAAAATGAGGAATGTTTTTTCAGAAATGTATGCTTAGACATTGTACAATAACTCGTGTACTTATATACATGAATTTTTACATATTTGGATTTGCATACATGCTGACATGTACATCTAGTAACATAGACACACATATTTGTCTTTCTCTCCCCCCACTAAAGACATATGTACACAAACGTATACACCGACATACACATGGGTGACATTTTAAAACCTCCAAACGCAAATTCTACTGCAGTTACCGCGGAGAAAACTTCTCTAAAAGGTATTAAAACGCCATGTCTGCCCACTGCTTCCCCTTATCGGATTCCGAGACGGCTGTTTCTTAATCTTTAGCCTTCCTCGTTGGGAAATACCGAAGACAGGTTTGTCAGGTCAGGACAGCTTCAAATTCGTAGTTTTAACGGAAACTGAGCATCATCACTGACTGGGTTGCATCATTCGAAAAATATATTAACATCAGCACCAAACAGTGATTAAGAATAAACGAACTTTGGTGTCCTTATTATATACCTGGGAATCTGATTGGGGGAAGTCGTGGGTAGATATAGTTTTTTAGACATTTTACCATGAGAGGGAATTTTTTCTTGTTGGTAACTGCAGTGAATTTACCTTTAGAATTTAAAATATGTCAGGAACACATTTTAACTAAACTAAGGCTCCTCTGTGTATGTGTGTGTGTGTGTGAATACAAGCAAACTGATTTTTTTATAAGGTTCGAAAATGTGTATTGTACGTTAGAAATAAGATATTTTTTCTGAAGATAGAACAGACGTTAGAACAGCAGAAATATGGGTTTAATATGGGGTTAATTACCCTTACAAAGCGAAAACGTTTGTCAACAAACAGCAATGGGGCTCGAACCCACATCCTTCAAATACTTCGCCTAAGTTCTTTACCTTTAAGCTAGAAATGCCTGATAATAAATTTATCCGCAAATTTAGACGCTAATAAGCTAAAAACACAACTACGTATATATAAATATAAACTAACATTTTTTTATAAGCAGCAGGAATAGCCGTTTGATGACAAATTTTTCTACCTTGTAAAAATGATTTAGACAATATTTCTGCGGTTCTGCGTTAGGGAAAAATGATCATCTTATTTTTATCGTACAATGCACATTATATTTATATATATATAAATAGTTTGTTTATATTTATATACGCGTAATTGTGCATATCACTTAATAGCATCTAAATTTGCGGGTAAATTTGGTAGCGGGCAGTTTAGTGGGTTATGGTCCCACAGCTAACAAATTTTTGCGTGTTATAAGTGTAATTTGCCCAATATTTCTACTCTTCTAGTACTGCGTTCTAAAAAAAAATTTCATTAGTATCATATATATATCACTTGATCACTTGACTGACCAGTCCGTCAGGCGTCCATTTGACACCACTGGTCACAGCACGCTGTCCACTCCCCTCTGGATCGCGCCTTTCTCATCCACGTGATCCCAATCGTCCTCCTGAAATCGTAACTCCGCCGTCGTGGAGGTCTTCCGCTGGTCTTTTCCGCTCGCGTATATATATATATATATATATATATATATATATATATATATATATATATATATATATATATATATAATATATATATATATATGTATGTATATATGTTGTGTGTTTACCGACATACGTATATAGACCCCTCAATGCGTACACACATGTGCACTTGGACGAGCCCATGCATTTGCAGATTATTTATATCAAGCAAATACATACCCACTTACCTGTTTAATTTGTACATACAGCGAACAAGGAACAGCTGCATACGGGTGCATATATACACGCAAAATTGCCCACACTCCAACCCATACATATGTGCATTTGTTGAACGTGTTAAAATGTTAACATGAGTTAAGCTTTGATTGTATACACATTTTTCTGTCTGCATATAGTAATTATTTTTCTGCATCTTGACATGTGTGCTCTGAATTTTCACACATATGCAGTAACACTCCATATCCTTATAACACAGTCAAGATGTTATTATTTTGAGCAGTTCTAGTTAAGTACGTTGGCAGCATGAATACGTGTAGAGTCTTGTCTTTTATTTGAGATAAGATGGCTAAGTAAACTTAGAAACTGGAATGAGTATAGTACTATCCCTAATTTTCTTCATCTGTAATTTAAATTGGATATTCCTGTACACATATATACATGCGTATATGCATATATTTTTGTGGAAATATATTTCTTAAAATCATTTGCGATTTCGTTGGACATCTTGTTTATTCCCCAGCCACACCCAATTTGCTAATACCTATTAATAAGTAATTACCCTCTTGTCGTTCCCAAATACCTCTCTAAATTGCTCTTATTTATGTTTTATATTGTAATGTTCTGAAGCGTAACTGTCCAAAACTTAATTAATTACGTGCCTATTGGTTTTACGTGTAAATTTTACGCATGTGTATGCGTTATCTATGTTGTGTGTGCGTGCGTGTGTGTGCGCGCGAGTGTATGTGTATGTGAG